>NW_018164858.1:503102-538409 GCF_001263595.1 Phalaenopsis equestris
TTCAACCAAATGAGAAAAAACTTTAAGTAGATTGTTGATTATGACTCTGACTAGATTATCTAGTCTTCAAGTAGGTTCATAATCTTGGATGACTCCTACTCCACACTTTAATCGTCTGAAGGTAGCAAGTGTGGGATTGCTACAAATTATCTCTAATGATAATCACCTCTCTGTCGCCCTGAAACTTTACCGCCATATGTCAAGGTGACAACCTTGAAGTTATTGAAAAGATGCCAGTCGGAGATGGCATTGTAAGTTGGTAGCAAGATGACTACTAGGAAATCCTCCATGTCTGTAAACTTCTTGTCACTTTCCCTCATGTATCTGACAGGGTGATAGTTCTCAAGACTTCCTTTCTCCTCAAAGTCCATAGAGTGGGGTGGCTGCAACAGTAAGTCAGTAATTTCCGATGTCCATCTTATCAAACAATGTTTTAAATAAGATATTCACTGAATTGCCAATGTAGATAAGAATGTTTTCTCTTTGTTAGTTTTTGAATAGTGTCGTGATGATGATGGCATGGTCATATGGATTCCCCTTGCGAGGCAGGTCTATAGTGATAAAAAGGATGGGGTGATGCATGTTGCATATGAGTGCTATGGTGCTTGACATAATTAGCTTGACCTAAGCCTCTTTGGACTGGCTCGACGTGATGAATCTCCTCCACTTCGAACATGATAGGAACTATGCCAGTGATGTGGATGGCATAGGCTCGAACATGTTCATTCAAGATCTCTTCCACTGACGCCTTATCTTTCCTCTCGGTATTACTCTTAAAACTACAAACTCCTTGAGCTTTTTCACTCTAATCAACTCATCAACCATGCTCTCGAGGTCTCAACATTCATCTGTATCATGATCATAGTTTTGGTGGTACTTATAGTACTTCTTAGGATCCCAGAGGTAAGCGATGATCTTTATTGGTGGTATTTTCTTAAAATACTCCTTATTCTAGATGGCCTACACTAAATGCGTCATCAAAACTCTCAATAATCATTTTTGGTAGTTTGTGGTTAGGCAACGAGCACTTGTTATAGAGAGTCAGTTGCTAGTCAAGTTAGCGAGTTTGGCCTCCTCATTTGTGTGATCTGTTTCCAAGGCAGCCAATTTTCTTCATAACATGGATGGGCATAAGGATGTGAGTCATCTCCCGACGTCCACCTATCTCTTTGAGGAGCTCTCTTTTGCGGGCAATGGGTGGAAGGCTCTCCTTTAGATGAAGCATATATGGAGTTATACTCTTTGACTAATATGTGCTTATTGGCCCTCTCCAAAAACTTGACCAAGGTCTTCAGTCAATATAAGTTCAAAGCATACTGAAACATTCCCTCTTTTAGCCACTGACCCAGGGCAGCAAGAGCCACTGCCAGCTTCAGGTCTCGTACTTCAAGCATATCCTTCTGGAAGCGGGTAATAAATGAGTGGAGACTCATTCTCCCCTTGACTGATTTGCATAAAGTCCTTTCAATTCTTCTGCGATTTCTTATCATTAGTAATCTACTCCATGAACAACCGCCTGAAGTTGATGAATGAGGCAATCAGTCCTTGTGGTAAATCAGTGAACCACATGAGGACCAACTCCCTCAGCGTGGTGCAGAAAGATTGACACTTCAGTGCATCAGTTATCTTCAGTAAGCATACTGTCAATTCAAAGGAAGTTATGTGGTTAATTGGATCAGTTTGACGCTTGTAGTATTATAATGTAGAGATTTGAAGCCTCGCTGGGGGATTGATCTCAGAGATTCACATAGAGAATGTATTTACTGGCTGGTGGGGTGCTTTAGTACACCAAAATCGATGACTGTCTATCGGCACTGACCCAACGTTTTCAAAGTACTATGAATCTCCTTTTCTATCCAGGGTTAAGGGTGCCCTTCAACTGCTTGTTGTCAACTTTTCCTCTTGGAGATGCTTCTCCCTTCCTCGAGCTAATGCCTCTTGAATAGCATTTGTAATGGTTCTATTAAAAAAAATGGAAAAGGAAACAAAAAGACAAAAAAATGAGGAGAGGAGCCGGAAACCGAAGCGAGAGAGTGAGGAAGCTGAATAGAGGGGTTATAAGAAATGAGGAGACGGAAATCGAAGGGAGAGGAGTTTTACTCACTTCTAGTATCAGAAAATATATTACATCAGGACTCCGTATGCAAAGTTGCTTGAGGAGTCCAATCTCGAGCTGACACGTGGAAGGTTGGGGTCTGCCTACATAAAAGATGAAAAAAGAATGAAAATGTGCGACCTAACTCGATCGATGCGCTATAGGAATATTCCATGACTTCGAAATATTCGTTCGCGTTATTCTGAATATTTTCTGCGTTATTCATTTGTTATTGGTGTGTTATTTAAGCGATTCAACCAAATGACAAGATAAAAAACTTTTACTGATGTGTTATTAATGTGTTATGAAAGTAGTTTTAAGTTAAAATTGTTGTTTAAAGAACAATAATATCTCAAAATCACCTTAGTCACTATTTTTAATGTGTTATTGATGTGTTATTCATATGTTATTGATATGTTATTGAGATGATACAATCCAATGACAAAATAAAAATTCTACTGATGTGAGATTCATGTGTTATTGAGGTGATTTTGAGTTGGTATTATTGTTTCAAGAATAATAACATCTCAAAATCACCTCAGTCACTATGTTTAATGTGTTATTGGTGTGTTATTCATGTGTTATTGAGATGATGCAATTTAATGACAAGATGAAAACTTCTACTGATGTGTTATTCATGTGTTATGGAGATTATCTTGAGTTGTTATTGTTGTTTAAACAATAATAACATCTCAAAATCACTTGAATAACATACCAATAATACATGAATAACGTGAAAAATATTCATAATAACGCGAGGGAATATTCATATAACACGACGACAGAATAAATAACGAGAAAAATATTTTCTTATAACACATGGGAAAGGCTCTGTAACGCGGAGGAATATACATAAGGCGATGAAATATTCCTATAATGCATTGATAATGGTAAGTAACGCAACGGTTTGTCGGGTCGCACATTTTCATTTTTTTTGATTTTTTATATAGGTGAGCCCCGACCTTTCAGATGTTAGCTTGAGAATGGACTCCGCAAGCAACTTTGCATGCGAGTCCTGATGTAATATTTTTTTTCCATCGACCTCGTTAAGGAAAAAAAAATATTACATCAGAACTCTGCATGCAGAGTCCAATCTCGAGCTGTCACGTGGAAGGTCATGACCCACCTTCATAAAAGATAAAAAAAAGAATGAAAACTGCAACCCGACCTGACCGATGCATTATAGAAATATTCCATAGCACATGAATATTCCCTCACGTTATTCTGAATATTTTCTCCGTTATTCAGGTGTTATTGGCGTGTTATTGAGCCGATTCAACCAAATGACAAGATAAAAACTTTTACTAATGTGCTATTAATATGTTTTGGAAGTGATTTGAGTTATAATTATTGTTTAAAAAACAATAACATCTCAAAATCACCTTAATCGTTGTTTTAAATGTGTTATTGAAGTGTCATTCATGTGTTATTGAGGTGATACAATCCAATGACAAGATGAAAATTTCTACTGATGTGATATTCATGTATTATGGAGATGATTTTGAGTTGGTATTATTGTTTCAAGAATAATAATATCTCAAAATCACCTCAGTCTCTATTTTTAATATATTATTGATATGTTATTCATATGCTCTTGATGTATTATTGAGTTGATACAATCAAACGACAAGATGAAAAACTTCTATTGATGTGTTATTCATGTATTATGGAGGTGATTTTGAGTTGGCATTATTGTTTAAAGAATAATAACATCTCAAAATCACCTCAATAACATATCAATAACACATGAATAATGCAAAAATATTCAGAATAACACGAGGGAATATTCCTATAACACGGTGATAATAAGAAATAACGCAGAAAATATTTTCTTATAAAGCATGGGCAAGACTCTGTAACACGGAGCAATATACATAACACGATGAAATATTCCTATAATGCATCAACAAGGGTAAGTAACACATCGGTCAGGTCGGGTCTCATGCTTTCATTTTTTCATTTTTTATGTAGGTGGGTCCCGACCTTCTTCATGTCAGCTCGAGATCGGGCTTCGTAAGCAGCTTTACATGTGGAGTCCTGATGTAATTTTTTTTCGTAGTATCGAGCGAAGTGATGCTGAGCTGAGGAGAGGTTGGAGATCTCGCGTGTAGTGTTGAGGCGAGTTGAGTTGAAGAGGAAGATGAAGGAAGAGCTTCAATTGTGTCTTTGCCTTCCAACGAAGAAGAGAAGGAGAGGAAGTGCGTGTACTTGGAGTTCTATTGAAAAAGTTTTATGGAGTCGAGCAATACAACCCGAAAGAGAAGCGTTAATTATTAGTTATTAATAATAATGTTTAAATAAATTGGGTTTTAAGCTACAAAAAATTTATAGTAATATTGATTTTATTTTAGTTCATTTGTTTGTTTAATAATGAATTGTTATGCAAAATAAATGTAAATATGACTACCACAAAAATATAAATTGCATAAGTAACTAGAAAATTAAACTAACTTTATCATCAATATTTTATTAAGCTTAAATTGTTTGAAAATAGTAATATTAATTAAACGAAAATAACGAGCAATATAATAAAAATAAAATAATATGATATTTCGAAGGGTCAAATTAAGACAAATTATTTTCTTATAATAAGATTAAAATATAATAAATTAGTAATGATTTTTATGCACTTGACTTTAGGTTTCACATTGGAGATAAATGAAGAGAAAATTTAAAATCATCAGTAATCGAGATAAATATTTTTATTGCTAAATTATGGTAATAGTTTGCGTTTCTTCTAAATCAATCACATTAATCAAGTTATCTTGTTATTGCAATTATAACATGATTATTCTGTCTCATCTTTTAATTTGATCATCTAAAAATGAATGTGAATGATTTGCATAGTTACATTTATGTATTACATATACATATTCTAAAATAAAGATATTGGATGATATTTCATAATGTAACAAAATGATTTATTGTATGCTTGCATGTGCATACTTGATTGTGATGAAGCATCCTTTGATTGTACTAATGGAGGAAAACTAATACACCTGTGCATGTAAATGGAAAATGACATTGATATTGATGTATCTTAATTAACATGATTTTTAGACGATTTCTCATGTGAAGGTTGTATAAATATGAAATAATATTAATATGGTAACGATATAAACCCCTTTAAATAGTATGTCAAATGTCTATATTTATTTATAAAGAAGCTTAATTGTCATGCATATTATTCTTTATTTTCATTTTATTACTATAATTTAAATTACTGTAGTTTAGGAGTATAAATATACACTTGCTCGTTTAGTTCTTAGTTGTTTTAACTAACTTTTAAGGTTTAATTAAATTATTAAAAGATGAGCGATAAAACAAAAAAAATATTTATATAACACGCGGACAACCATCAACAAAGTAATTTTAATTGTACCACTTCAATTTAATCTATAGTGACTCTTTCATCTTGTAGACGAATAAAAAAAAAAAATTCACATTCTCTGGTCATCTGTACCTGCCTTGGTTAACTCCAAACCCCATGCCAAGTCATGACAACATCCAACATCCGATCCTTCAACTCATGGATCAACTGATTAATAAACTCCCTGGTGCCTTCCATATTTTTGGTGTCTTTGGTGGGCTTTTTTTTCGTGCACTGCTCATGTTCTTGTATGTGGTATGAACCACACTTACCATAGTATAATCATGGTTGGGCTGAAAATTAGCTCCGCATCGAACTAGAAAAAACTTGCTGGAACCGGCGGTCGAGCCGACCATCTGATTAAAATATAATTTTTTATATCATGCCACATTTTTATTAAAAATTATGAATATTAATTTGAATCTTTTGATTTCACGAAGTATATGTCAAACATTAAATCATTCATAATTTTATTTTAGTTTTATGTTTCATCATTTGATCATCTAAAAATGAATGTGAATGATTTGCATAGTTACATTTATGTACTACATATACATATTCTAAAAGAAAGATATTGGATGATGTTTAGAATGTAACAAAATGATTTATAGTATGCTTGCATGTGCATACTTGATTGTGATGAAACACCCTTTGATTGTACTAATGAAGGAACACTAATGCACCTGTGCATGTAAATGGAAAAATATATTGATATTGATGTATCTTAATTGACATGATTTTTAGAATATTTCTCATGTGATGGTTGTATAAATATGAAATAATATTGATATGATAACGATATAAACCCTTTTAAATAATATGTCAAATGTCTATATTTATTTATAAAGAAACTTAATTGTCATGCATATTATTCTTTCTTTTCATTTTATTACTGTAGTTTAGGAGTATAAATATACACTTGCTCGTTTAGTTCTTAGTTGTTTTAACTAACTTTTAAGGTTTAATTAAATTATTAAAAGATGAGCGATAGAACAAAAAAATATTAACACGCGGACAACCATCAACGAGGTAATTTTAATTGTACCACTTCAATTTAATTTATAGTGACTCTTTCATCTGTTAACTTGTAGACGAATAAAAAAAAAAAATTCACATTCTCTGGTCATCTGTACCTGCCTTGGTTAACTCCAAACCCCATGCCAAGTCATGACAACATCCAACATCCGATCCTTCAACTCATGGATCAACTGATTAATAAACTCCCTGGTGCCTTCCATATTTTTGGTGTCTTTGGTGGGCTTTTTTTTCGTGCACTGCTCATGTTCTTGTATGTGGTATGAACCACACTTACCATAGTATAATCATGGTTGAGCTGAAAATTAGCTCCGCATCGAACTAGAAAAAACTTGCTGGAACCGGCGGTCGAGCCGACCATCTGATTAAAATATTATTTTTTATATCATGTCATATTTTTATTAGAAATCATGAATATCATTTTGAATCTTTTGATTTCACGAAGAATATGTCTCATTCAAATCATTCATAATTTTATTTTATTTTTATGTTTACGAGGAGTTACTATTAGTCTATTATTTTTTTTACGCATTTATATTTTCTATATTATGTAATATATTTTAATATTTAGCTTCCTCTGTCCGTACCGGTAAGCCGCCAGTTTCCCGGTTATTGGCTACCATTCCAGCACCTTGTTGGTCTCCCGTCCCTGCTCTTCCATCTCGTCCGCAGTCGTCCTGTCTCCACGCCTCCGCCGATTGGTGATTTCCTTCTTCTGAGAGCTCGTGCGCTCCAATTTGAGCTCGAGATATGATTCCTTTCTAGTTTTTATTGTGCTCGAATCCTGCAGTGATGGCTTCGATCCTTGCTATCTTGATACTTGTGGCGTCGCCGTTCGTAGAGGCTGCGGTTGGGGAATCCGTTAGAGATGTTTTGAGAAACTGCAGCTTCGATCGCGTTGCGTATCTAAGATTGCAGGATTCGTATAGGTTTTTTCGAAACGGGGAGCGGATTGATGATCGGGTTTTGATGTGCGAGATGTTGGCCTTTTTTTTTGCTAGTGGTTGTTGGGAGTTTGATTCTCGGGCAGAGGAATGGCATGATATTGGTAGAAAGTACTGCTATGGGAAGTTTGCTACTGGCTTGGACAGTGATGCTGTTTCTGGTAATTTTACTTTTCTGTATTACGTGCGGAGTTATTGGTTTTTTAGTTTGTGTGGGTTATGATTGTGTTTCGTTTAAGTTCGCGTACAGAGATGATGGAATATGCGACTAAGGGCTAGCAGTTTTTAGTACGTTTGTCGGATGTCGTGTAAGGAGGATGGAGTTGAAGATTGCGCTTAGTTGTTTTTAAAGCAGTACTTTGTTGAATTTCTATTGACATAGAAAGCTTGTATTGTATCAAAGTTAGAATAAATAAGCTAGCATCTTGTCTTGTATAAACCATTTCTGATACTTGATAGTGATGAGTTCCTTACACGATCGTTATCTAGCTAAAATTGTATTTTCATGACGAGTTATTGTGTTTGCTTAGTTTGAGCGGGTTTAAAGTACTTTTCTATGTTTGGAAAAAGTTTGTTTACAGGACCAAATCTGTTTGTTTCGTTTTCTGAAAAGGTTAGATACGAGCTACAGTCTTGAAATGGAATTTCTTTTAAAATATTTTTCTTGTTCATTAAATGAGATTGGTGTTTGAGATCTTTTCTTTTTTCCAATCAAGTTATGATATATGTAATTGCAGGGGAAGGATTTCGTATGGCAGGGAGAAAACTTCTAGTGCTGCCTCAGGCAGATTCCTCTCACTTGGATCAACTAAGCAGAAAGCAACTGTCAAAAGAAGAAGTCAAAGAAGTTAGGTTAAAAATACCACCCAAAGGCATGGTTCTGGCTGTACCAGGAATGTTTCTTTTATGTTGTGTTGTAATCTGTCCCTGCTTTCGTGCAAGGAGGAAAGAACCAATAGATCAAAAAGCTTTTTCCAAAGAAATAATTTCATGTAAGTTCAATAGGAAAACCAAAATTTCAAATTTCTAGAGTATGCTGCGATGTATTATATTCCTAGCTTTTCACATATAAAGTTGCAATATGAAGGTTGTTGAAATCGAAATATGCTCTTGTTCATTGTAACTAAATATTCCCTTAAAAGAACATGATTGTTTTTATTTTATCAATTGCAAAACAAGTAGCATTCGATTTGAAAACCTTATACACATTGGAAAGTGCACTTGATATGCTTTATTATTTTAAAAAATAGTATTTGAACTTATGATGATATTAATAGAGTGGTTAATTTTTCATGCTATGTTTTGTATTTGGTGAGATTTTTCTGTTAGTGTTATTCTTACCAAATGAATTGGCTTATTGCAGCGGATTCAGTTTCTTCTTTAGATGTATCCACTTCATCTGACAAAAATTTGACTACTCCACATAAAGTACCACAAAGTCCTTCTCGTTTTTCATTATCTCCACAGCAAAATAGAATTGGATCATTGCAACTTACTATTAGTCAGATCATCAAGGCCACTCAAAACTTTTCACCTTCAATGAAGCTGGGTGAAGGTGGATTTGGAACTGTATACAAGGGTATTCTTGGTGATGGTCAGGTTGTGGCTGTAAAACGAGCAAAGAAGGTAATCACTTCTTACATTTGTAAATTAAATTATGGTTGCCTTAGTTGTTCTTATTTTCATAACAAACACGAATTTGCAGTCAGTTGCAACATAAAATTGATAGATATAGAATATGTGCACTTTTAGTACCTTATTTGAAAAATGTTAACTTTCTGTTATGGAATAAAAATATAGAAGAAATAACCTAGCTCAAAATTAAGAGGATAAATTGAAATTCTTATGCATTTATTCTTGTTTTAGCCCCATTTGAAGTTAAAATTTTTAGATTTGGATGTGATTTTAAAAATTGGACTGGATAGACAAGTTTTATCAGTTAAACTGTGAAGTACTCCTTAGTCGATTTCGTTTGGTCTCAAAATATGCAATCAGAAGTGGCCGTAAATGACGGTTGAAATAGCAAACTAGTGAACTGGTTGGCTTTTTGATAATATAATTTGTTCTAATACTGATCAATTTGTGGCCTTCTGTTTTTTACCAATTGACCAGATATAAACTATAAAATTACTATTAAATAACTTACTCAAAACTATATGCCCAAAATTTTAAACTTTTAAATTCTTTGAAGTTAAATATCTTATAGTTCTTGGAAGAGAGGTTGGCAAAATATTTTCTAATTTAACATTCCGATTTGGTGGTTATGCTCACATTATTTTTACAAGCATTTACATAACTGCACAAATGCATACAGAGCATAGTGGAAATAATCAAAATATCATTGCTTAAGATTTTGATTTACTATCATATTCAAAATATTTTTTTGGTTAAGTGTCCTGATTTTGAATATTATTTATTAAATTGATAAAAATATCATTATTGCATCATTATTGTGCCATCTAATTCAAATTAAATTTATTTTCCAGTTCAACCTCTTGTTTACCCCAATTGAATATTTGATCGTTGAACTTTTTGTTATTCTGATTTAATGTTCGGTCCAATTTTTAAAACACTAATTTGGGTCCAATTTACTTGGGTGTGTGTTATATTTAAAGTTAGAATAAGTTGGTTTATGTGCGGAAGATTGAATTACTTGTCCTTATCAGTTTCTTTGATTTGGAATTGCTTCCATGCCTAAGTTTTAAAAAAAGTAGGTTCCATATTGAGATCAAACATGATAATTGATATTACATTCTAGAGTGTATGATGTGCGACTCAACATTTCTCCATCCACAAAATCTTTCCTTTCTATTTGGACTTTTAAAATTGGGATTATGCATATTGGCTCTCATTTTGTTTATGGCTTCAAAGCCTACCACAAGCTGCACTGTTGGCATATGCCAAAATAGCTACATCTTTACATTATGTAGATTATTCATGTGACGTTGCCAATTATCTCTTAAAAGGCTATAGGCATTCTCTTTTATCTTTTTCCATCATTAAAATATTTGAATGCAAGATTTAAATAAGCTGAAAAATAATTTTAACTATTTTTTTACATTTCTTTAAAATGGATTTTTGGTATTTTTACTTGATTGATGACTTTTAGCTATTGTAAAACCTTAGCCATTCAAATACCTTGATGGAGGATATAAAATGTGCTACGACTATGGATTTTATTTTTCTAAAAAATTGTAGTCTAACCTTTTTTCTTGATGTGCTTTCTTGCTATTCATTCCTGTTAGATATGACTCGTATACCAGATAAGGGAAATATGTTGAAGCGGAACAGAGTAAGTGTAGCGGAGCTTGCAAGCGTAGCCTCCAGAACAACAGATTTTACTGTTGTTTCCTACAGTTCCACCATTAACGCACGAATTTAAGAGTATTGGTTCACTCCACCTGTTCTCTACTCTGAATAAGTTTCTCCTTAGTCGAGGTCAACTTGGATGATCCCCTTGCGGTACTTTGGTTGTAAAAACTTAGGATTGAACTCTGCTTGTAAGATGTGGTTATTGTTCGATGATGTGATCTCTTTATTTTTGAAATTGGGGTTTGAAGATCCAGTATGTAGTGAGCTGGTAGATACCGGTGCCATATCTCTAAGTTCATCTTAGATCTAATAGTGATCTTGTCTTTTCACTCACACCAGCATAGATGTGCTAAATTTTCCAACCAAAATAATGCACTCTCCTTTAAGTTGTTGGCGATTAGTTTCATCATTCCGTCTGGTAGAACTTCCTAGTACTCAAAGAAATGTTCCATAGTTTGAAGCTTCCTAATGAACTCATCTAGATCCAAGTAACCATCAAAATGTGGCAAATCCACATCTACTTCAAAATATTGACTTCTCAGTTATTTCGGGTCTCAAATCTTAGGGATAGAGGTTCTTATTTCCTGGAATCGACTTGGCGGAAAAGATTCACTCTATTCCTTCGATCTAGCATGTCACCGTTATGGATACGGGTGACCCTTTCAGACCGCCTCCTCTCGAAGGCAACAAGCCTCTATTTCAGGATGTACTTTGGAATGTTGACGCTAATAAGATTGACTTAACGATAGATTACAACATTCCCATCACTTTTAAAATGATTGATCATACACTATACTCCCCAACTCTGGAGACTAACGCAGGAGCTTCCCACCAAAATCCCTACCCTGTTCCCTGCTATAGTATCGTGATGCATTTACACAGTCACGCTGCCCGACATAGTTACACACATATCAGGCGTGGCTACACCATGCTAAAGGCGCTCCTGGATGCTTCTTGTGGCAGTGCTTTTGGGTGCTTCAAGCTCCATTACATAATAATCTCCCACTTGCAGACTGATAGCACCCATCACCTATCATTTATATCTCTAACCCTATTTGTACCATCTTTACTCGTACTGTAGTGTGACTCACCTCTAGTATCAACATTTTTGTACTCAAACTAAAGCCAAGTATAGCTCTAGTTTCTGGATAATCACTACCTTTATCAACATGTACACAGGATTCTGAGTTGTGTGTATCTTATCCAAAAATAATTGTTCATCTTCTTGGAGATAATGAATAAAGTGATACCTCGGTTGGATATGTTTTATCCTGGTATGAAAAATAACGTTCTTAGCAAGATGAATAACACTCTTACTGTCATTATAATGTTTTTCAATCCCTTGTTCCTTTCTCAGTTCTGTCATAAAGCCCTATAAATCAAATCATCTCATTGCTAGCCTCAGTGATATCAAAGTATTCCACATCTGTAGCTGAAATTGTAACAATCTTCTACATCCTAGAAACCCAACTCACCATATATTCTCTAAAGTGAAGATTTAATTTCTTGTCAGATCCGCATCTACAAATCCATATAGACTTATCTCTGCACTTCTATGACAAAGTGTCATGTTGTTCTCTTCAAAAACTTGATAATCAATTTCACCGCCGCCTCCCAATGATGTATGTGTCTGTATTGTCATGTACATTCTGACTACTCTCACTATATATGCAATATCTGGTTTGATACAAATCATATCATAAATCAAAATTTCAATTACTGAAGCATACAAAGTTCTCCCCATCTGTGCTTGCTCTGCTTCAGACTTAGGTAATAATTTCTTAGATAGTTTGAAGTGACTACCTAAGGGGGTTCAAACTTGTTTTGTCTTACCTATGTTGAACCGCTATAGGATCATTTCAAAATATTATGATGAGATAACTTCAGTGTACCTACACTCCTGTTCCTACTGAATATCATCACTATGATCTTTCTAGTTGGAGTTACATCCTTCATCTCAAACTCATTGGATAATTACTCCTTTAAGTCTCTGATTTTTTGATATTTGCCCTTGTAATGAGCATGTCATTCACATATAAAAGGAGTAAGATATAATAATTATTGAAGTTTTTGATGAAGCAACTGAGATTTATCTGGCATTTCATGTACTCATTTTTTGACATGAAATTGTCAAACCTTATATACCACTATCTCGGAACTTGCTTCAAGGTATAAAAACTCTTCTACCTGTAGACCAAATCTTCATTCCTTGGAATCTCGTAACCCAGTAGTTGTATTATGTATAATTCCTTCTCCAGATCTCCATGTAAGAAGGGCGTCTTTACATTCATTCGCTCTAGATGCAGATCTTCCTAGGCTATCAAACTTGATACAACTTTCATGGTTGTCATCTTCATCACAGGAGAAAAAATTTCAATGTAGAGTGCATTCAATATTCCTCTAAGCCATCACCATTACCCTTCTGGTCCCGTTCCACGAATTACCTGTGAGTTGTCACGAACCTTAACTTTGTTAGCTGACTCACCGAGATCAGATTTCTCTTCAGACTTGGAATATGTCTAACTTCAATAAGCTTTTAGATTGTTCCATTTGACAACGTGATATTCACATCACTCTTTTCCACGATATTGCTGGCATTTTTGTCTCATAAATAAACATACCCTAGATCATTTTGAGTGTAATTTTTGAACACCTCTTTGTTGGGGCATGTGTGAAAAGAGACACTTGAATCTATTATTCATGATTTAGTGTTGACTAGGGATAAAATCATGGAGTCACCTTGGACTTCGCCTGTGGAGACATTTGTAGATTTCTTTCCTGTTCTCCACCACCAGCATTCCTTGGAGCTTTACAGTCCTTGAAATGTCCTTTCATTCCACAGTTCCAACACACTCTATTATTTTCTCTGTTTGACCTAGGTTTTCGTCTTTTGGACTTCAATTTGTCTCTTTGCGTATTCATGTCCAGATTTATTTTCATATTTTTAGCATTGAACGCATAACCTAAATATTCACAATATGTTACCTTTCTGTAAAAAAAATTCATTCAGCATTAAACCCACAATGTCATCTAAGTTTAATTTCATATTCTTTGAAGGGCTACTCACCACAGTCACCAATCCATCATAGTTGTTTGACAATGAAGACAAAATTAACAGTGTCTTTACCTCTTCATCAAATTTGATCCCCACAAAACACAACTGGCTCGTTATAATGTTGGAATTGTTTAGATGTTTTGCTACCGAACTGTCATCCATCTTCTTTATGTTGAATAACCTGTTCATCAGAGAAATCTTATTAGAAATATAAAATTTATTATACATCATTGTAAGTGCCACAATGTGATCTATCGTGATTTTCTCATTCACAAAATTGAATGCAACTGATGAGGAAAGTGACAAATAGATCAAACCTAGGGTCATTCGATTCAACACTCTCATTCCATCATGTTCATTGATTCAGGCTTCTTAGTGATTTTTTGTATTGAGAAAATATATTTTTTCTTATGTAGCAAATCATCCACTTGCATCCTCGAGAATGGAAAGGTTCCACCCATTGAACTTCTCGATGGTGGTGCTTCTGTTGTATTCCCTCTGAGATGGTGATTGTATCTTCCCCTGCCCATCTCTTTCACTCCCCTTAGCCGCCAACCACTTCAAGCTTCTCTTAACCACCACACGATCGCTGGCGACCACCCACAACACTTCCCACTTGTCGTCCCTTCAGTTCCACACCTTCCCTTCACTACCACCAGCCTCCTGTGGCTGTCGTCACCCTTTCCAATTATCTATCCCTATAGTTGACCTCCAACACCCATTAGGATACATTTAAAAGTGTTTTTAGTGTCGGTTCATGTTGTGAGTTATTATATCCATTTGAGTCATGATGTAATGTTATTTTAATATTAATGAAAGAATGTTTTTGGTGTTTCCCTACTAGTTCCGGTTCCTATCCTAAAGTTCCCTAGCATCTGCCCGTGCTCAATCCACCTCAATCAATTTTTTTCTTCCAATTCCCAACTCTTGTCATGCCACCGTAGAGAGATGTGTCAGGCTCTACTCAGGAAAAGATACAACGTGAAATTTGTCGTATGCAATGGAGACTAGCCGAGCTAGATGACGGGAATCAGGAAGAGATTACTTTCGACTGTGGTCGAGATTCATGGGTAAGACAAAAATGAGGATCTTAATCCGTTACACAGGGAAGGTCACAACGATGAAGAATATTGGTCGCTCCGTTTTGGTATTCAATATCAAAGGAGGCCAAGAGAAGAGGCTCCTTATGGAGGTCAACAGGATTTTCACATCAAGATGGACCTTTCAGAATTTGGAAGCATGGATCCCGATGAGTTTATCATCTGGCTCAATCCGTTGAACGGATTTTCGAATAAAAAGATGCTCCAGAAGATAAATGGGTCAAGCTATCCGCTGTTAAGCTAAAGAAGGGTGCTTCCCCATGCTGGAAAAATGTGCATTAGACAGAGGAAGAGAGAAGGCAGTCAAAAGATCACTAGATGGAAGAAGATGAAGAAAGTAATGCAGAAAAAGTACCTCCCACCTCACTAATACTAGGATATGTTTCTAAGCTCCACAACTTGTGGCAGAGGGATCTTTCAGTTGAAGAGTTCACTGCGCAATTCGACCATTTGCTGATGAAATTCCAGCTGACGGAGTAAGAGGAGCATACGATAACCACATATCTCGAGGGTCTGAAACTTGACATCAGCAATGTGATACAATTGCAGCCATATTGGATGCTAGGGGATGTCCAAACATTAGTCTTGAAGGTGGAAAGACAACAACAACAGGGTCAGTAACAATCATATTTCAGGCAACAATCTCTAGGCAAGCTGTCACCTACAATTACCACGACCGACAGAGATCTCTCAGGAGATACAGACAAGCCCAGATAGGGGAATTTCACTGCTGATTAAAGCTGAAAGAAACAAGAGAAGGGCAACTCTTCTAGCACGGTGCCAGCTAGGAAATGCTACCGATGCCACAACTATAACCACATTGCCTTTAGCTGCCCCACAAGCAAGGTAGTCACACGCACAGATCAAGGCGCCATAGAAGATATTAGCGATGAACAGAAAGCCGAAGAACAAGATGAGAAGTATCAGCTTCCCCCAGATGAAGTAGAGGTGCTCATGATTCGACAAGTCTTACAAACCGAGGACATGAGAGATTCACAGTGGTTTCGTCACAACATATTCTGCACCTGCTGCACAATAAACGAAGAGGTATGTAGTCTCATTATCGAAGACGGAAGCAGCAAGAACGTGACATGGACACAGCTGGTAGAGAAATTAGGACTCGCAACATAGAGACACTCCTAGCCATATTCACTTACGTGGCTGAAGGAGAATTGGGTCAACATCGACTGAAGATGCTTGGTAGAATTTTTGATCGGAGGCCAACTGCAAGATCAAGTATGGCATGACATGGTTTCCGTGGATGCATGTCACCTTCTGCTAGAAAGACCATGACAATTTCATCGAAGGATTCAACGCGTCGAATATAAAAACACATATTATTTCACCAAGGACGAGAATCACATCACCCTCCTTCATTTTACAGTGGCTGAGGTCACATGATCCCTATTCAACAGAACATTGTTAGTAGAACCAGTTTTAATGATGACACCAGACGAGATGACCAAGCCGCCCGCCCCTGATACAGGACAGATACGACCAAGGTTATGTCAGGTTGACGACGTACCAGCAACACCACCGTCGTGCGGGAATGATTCAATTACTATCAATACACGCTGAATTGAATGGAACATATGTTACTTTGGGAAGATTCACTAGCATTGGCATGGTACACAACCTCAAAAGGACATATTGATATGAACATTTACTTTCAAACTCGGGAAGACCCTCAAATACCCCGGGAAATAGTACAGTCGCCAATGGGATCCAGGATAGATGATAACGAAACAAAAGCTTCAACCAATGAAGTCAAAGCTCTCCCAACCCTAGGAGACTGATGCATACGCTACCAGGGCCCTAACTCAGACGCTAAAACAGGAGCCTTGGGGCGCTAAATTGCGCCTCGATTTGAGCTGCATTGATCTCGTGGAATCGAAGCCCTGTGAGACTTCACGGGAGCGCGAACCCGTGAGAATTCGCGAAAGCGAGAGAACCACTCGAGAGCAGGGAGCTTGTGAACCTTCGTGGGAATGAGCAGGCAAGCGGGATTACGAACATGTGCGATCCAAATGGGCTTCAATAGTGGAATTTGGTTTTTCTGGATTTTTCTAGGCTTGCCACTCTCTTCCTTTGTGTAGAAGTTTCCTTTAGGTCTATAAATTGCTGTCTTTGAGTATGTGGTAGTTAGATTAGAGTTGTGTTTTGACTTTAGCTTCAAATCTTCTATGTGGAGTTTCTTTTCCCTTTGTGGGCTATATCCGAAGAGATGGTGGTGCTCCGGCTGTATCCCCTCTGGGTTGATGATTGTATCTTTCCCCTTTTATCCTTCCTAACCCATCTCTTTCACTCCCTTTAGTTGCCGACTACTTGAAGCTTCTCCTAACCACCACTCGATCGTTGCCGACTACTCACAACCCTTCTCTTGTTGTCCCTTCAGTTCCACTCTTTCCCTTCGCTATCACCACCTTTTGTGGTTGTCATCCCTTCTTTCAATCATCCCCTTCCCTCTAGCCGACTTCCACCACCCATTAAGATACATTTAGGAGTGTTGTTTGTCTCGTTTCATGTTGTGGGCTGTTATTTCCGTTCGAGTCATGATGTAATCTTATTTTAATGTTAATGTAAGATTATTTTTGGTGTTTCTACTATTTCCCCTACTAGTTCCGGTATCAGGATGTGTGGTCGAGAAGGTGCGTGCGTAACTGTTTATAACCATTAAAGCAAATCTATGAGCTCCCGTAGGAGAGATAGTAGTAGTGAAGAACAAGAGCCTTTGAATGAGATTTGATGGAGGCTAGTGTAGCAAGATTGCCATACGAGAATTAAGATAGAGGCCTAAAAGATGCTGGAGGGTCTAGGTGGTTGGTAGGAAAGATAGGGGCTCTAATTGCACTAATATGTTAGAATTAAAATTTGTAATGGTCTACATCTTTATTAAATTATCATATTGTACAAGTTTATATGTTCGTAGGTATAGATTAAAAAAAACTAAAATTATAATTACAATAAAGGAGAATATCATCAATAATGAGAAAATATTATAATAATAAGAAATGCAAATTTGTATTATATATAATTTAGTTCATATGGTAATTTAAATATAATGGCACCATTCAAAGAGTATATATATGAACATGATTGGTGATGTTTATGTTGGTTAGAACATAATCACCTGGTTGCTTTGTTTCCAGTAACCATGGCGTAAAATTTAATATCATTTATCTATATGATAGTTTATTGATTTGACGCAGAAGCTTGAAAGCTTCTGATTTTTCAAGTTTGTTAGCTACTGCATCAATGCTTTTGGGGGAGTTAGAAGGTTTAAAGAATTTTGGTTGCATCATCTACATGTATTCATGCAAAGTTAAGTAAACTAAAATGAAATCTGCCTGCGATGATCGACTTGGTTATTAGGCCTGGGCCATAAATCCAGCCGTTCCATGTACACAGTTTCTTTTATTCACTTTTTATCTTCTCTAAACAGCAAAATGTAGT
Source organism: Phalaenopsis equestris (assembly GCF_001263595.1). Taxonomy (NCBI): domain Eukaryota; kingdom Viridiplantae; phylum Streptophyta; class Magnoliopsida; order Asparagales; family Orchidaceae; genus Phalaenopsis; species Phalaenopsis equestris. The sequence goes on from NW_018164858.1 coordinate 521,467, forward strand.
TTGATATAGTTTGATTGTACACTTCAAAGATTGATGTTGTTTATTATGAAATCCTTCTTTCGACTGTGATATCAACATTATTTGGGAAGATATACATACATACCGTTTAATTTCTATATATTTACATATCTAGCACCTAAAATCTAATTTTTACACATTATACCTCACCTATGGATGAAAAGATGTATTTCAATTTTCAGAAGTTAAAATAGTGGTATTTTTTTAATTTTAGTTTCGACTGTGCGCCTTTTGTTTTTTGGCATTTCTAGCAAAATGCATGTTTTTTACTGGCTTGCAACACGGCCAATCATATTTAGGAGCAAGGGTTTCCGTCCTTCAATTATTTAATGTGCACTTTTTCTAGTGCATGTGAATTATCTTTGGAATTTTGCTTTAGCTTTGGCATTTCAAAATTCTATGCTTCCTTTTATTACTAGGTGCGGAAAGTACTGGAACAATACCCTAATAAGTCTGGTATATGAGCAATGTGGAATGGTTAGGAGGAAAAATGGATTGACCAAAAGAAATAGCGTCTAAAATAACACTTATTAGGAATGAATTGAGAATCAGAATTTGTAAAACTAACTTCAAATAATCAAAATAATTTTACTAATGGCGATGTCTATAAGGAGGAAATTTTATTTGAGTGTATTTACTACTTTTGATAAAAAAATCAGCACTTCTTAAGACTTGTACATTATTAAAACTTTTTTGTTGTTTATCTTCTTGGCAGGAACATTTTGGGACACTTAGAGATGAGTTTAGCAGCGAAGTAGAACTTCTTGCCAAAATTGAACACCGGAGTTTAGTCAGGTTACTTGGTTACACCGAAAAAGGAAATGAACGCATTATTATTACGGAGTATGTACCAAATGGTATTCTCAGAGAGCATCTTGATGGTAAGCTGCATGATATGGTATAAGTAGTTTCAGTCTTATGCTTCTAGGAGTATTTATGTTCCAGTTTAACTTCCACAGGTCTGCACGGGCACATTCTGGATTTTAATCAACGCCTTGAAATAGCAATAGATGTTGCACATGCCTTGACATATCTCCACCTATATGCAGGTAAAGATGGCTATTAGTTCAGCATTCCTTGGCAGATAAAGAAGTTATAACTAATTTGTTTGATTTAAGACATGCGGACAAGCTAATTGGCCATTTGTGATTACTTTTGATTTTGATTTTTTTTTAATTTTATTTTGTAGATATTTTTACTTGAACTAAACATTATTGGTATGTTATAATATTATTAGTTGTTTCTAAAAATATCTTTACTCTGGAGCATGCTTGACTCGATTTTTTATGAGGCATGATCTGAAAAGGTTGTCCCAATTTGAGGATATATTTTTTGTAATATTTTGTAGTAAATTTCAATATATATATATTTTACTGATATATAAAATTCACCTTTGCAACCTTGGAAACGCTCAATTCAAATATGATCTTTAAAAGTCATTCTAGATAATGAGATTATGGATTATATATAACTTATGGAATGAAGTACCCCTTGATATGGTATACATAAGTCTCTAGGGCAGCTACAACACTTTATTAGTGCATGGTAGAAATCATCAACATTGACAACAAATTCTTCTATCGTTTGGGAGGATAATCGCGGTCTGCATCTACCTTTTTCATGTGATATTGTACATTGAGTCAATTGAGACATGACGTTTGTTTTCAGTTTCCACAAATATCTCGCATTTCTTACTTTTCTGCATTGATTTACCTTGAGGTCAATTTTATATCCCATTGCATTTTACATCAAAAATATCGTTATGGTATCATCCAATTTTCCAAATTGTAGTTTAGATTTACTAATGGATGGTACGGTACAGTGCAATCGATGATGCCTGATATTCAGCCCCGCATACAATGGAAAGATCCGTATCCTACATTGTCTTATCTTTGTAACCAACATACCTCGTGACTTGCCTCCTGGAAAAATTATTGCATCAGGACAAGTGTCCAATTAAAAATGGTCACATGGAAGGTGGGTCCCACTTTTTAAAAAAACAACAAAGAAATGTGTATTTCAGTGGGCCTCATATTTGCAGGTGGACAATTTTAATTGGACTTTGTGTCCGGTGTCCTGACACAATAATTTCTCTCCTGAATAGTCTCCCATAGGATATGTTAGAACCTATCATTAATATTTAATTTTTCAGTATAACATTAAATTATAAAAAGAACTAATTTTTAGCTTTCCTCATGCATAAATCAATCAATGAATGGAGAGGCTGGATTTATAAGCTGATCCTAATTAATAGGGATAAGAAGGAACAACGTGATCAAATGAACTACTTATGTTTACTAATGTAAGTGTATGGTCTGAATTTTTCATCTATCAGCATCTTTTCTCCATGTTTTTTTAAAAATTAATGTCCATCCCATGCCTTGCCTCAGTTTGTGCATGATAGCTGATAAATCATTTTGTGCTAAATAAGATAATACTTGGTGGCTTTACTAGCAGTTGCAATATTTCTATTTTCAGAAGGTTATTTCACCACTGGGTGATTCTCATTTAACAGATGCCTTTCTTAAATTTTCTTACAGAAAAGCCCATAATCCACAGAGATGTGAAAGCATCAAACATTCTTCTAACTGAAAATTTTAGAGCTAAGGTGTCTGACTTCGGGTTCGCAAGAACCGGGCCAACAGAAGCAGGACAGACTCACATATCAACTAAAATAAAGGGAACAGCCGGTTACCTCGACCCCGAATATCTTCGAACTTATCAACTCACTCCCAAGAGTGATGTATTTTCATTCGGCATACTGCTAATTGAAATTTTATCCGCTCGTCGTCCGGTTGAAATGAAGAGAAGCGTGGATGAGAGGATTACCATCCGATGGGTAACGAATGCCGCATTTTATGCAATATTTAATTTTGTTATAATACTGTCTGCCTCATTATGCAAAACTTGTTCATACTTTAGAGTTGTTTACAGGCTTTCAATAAATTCAATGAGGGAAATATCAGAAAGGTAGTTGATCCAATGTTGCAGGAAGAAGTAAACATTGAAGTAGTCACAAAAATGCTTAGTTTGGCGTTCCATTGTGCCGCTCCGACTCGTCTTAAGCGGCCATTGATGAAAGAAGTAGTAGAGCAGCTGTGGGAGATTAGAAAAGACTTTGGCAAGAGTATTAGAATTGAGCATTAAACTTAACCTGTAAAAAAAAAAGAAAAAAGAAAAAAAAAAGAGATTATTTCTGAAGGTGTAAAGGAAAACAAGCTGTTTGTATGACCCATTTCCTACTGTAGATTAGCAGCCTTTAGTGGACTTGAACCGTTTTTGTGCTCTCAAATTGTTTAATATTCTTCTCATGTAATATAACTTGTTTTGAATTACTACTTTATGTGCAAATGTTTTATCACACATGGCAAGATTTAGATTAATGAATTTACCAATTTGATGCTGAGATTGATCAGAAGTAGTTCTTTGTCATGGGATGTAATATGAGCTTCCATTAAGATATTTTACAAGCCTACAACTAAGAAAACATATTCTTTTAAGATGTGCAGAATTTTTTCATTACTATAAGCTCAATTTGAATGAAGTAGTTGGGTCATCACAAATCATAAATGATTAACAAGTCATTTTTATGTGCAATGATATCATTATAAATAATTTTTATATAAGTTATTATGATGACATGAATAAAATAATTTATGGGTATTTTGTTCTTTAGGGATAAGTCTTTTAGGGCTATAGCTTGGTGGTGGTTTAGGAAATCCTCCTTGAAGTATTTGCTTTGTTTTATTATGCACAAGAGAATTATAACCTTAAATAATTGTGCTAATACTCACACATATCAAGATTAACTATAATCATAATCATGATTAAGTATAACCATTAGAAAAATAAGCAAATTCCTTACAATTAAATCTACCATTTTGTAATCCCACCTCCATCAACTTCAATGTAAATTTTGAAACTATCCCAGTATTGCTTCTATTTCCTCTTTTCAAATGCAAAGTTGCTAAACTATCTTGAACTTTCTATCATTCATAAAGAGATTCTTATGCAAATTGTTGGCCAAGTACTACAGGTTTCATGCATCAACCAATTAGATATTTATTTCTATAAGAGCATGTATAATTCATTAAAACATGCACCAGATGTGTGCCTTTGCCATCTTCAATATCTCATAGTTCAAACATTCCAAAGTAAAAGACAGATTGAACCTCCAATAAAGGCAAGCAAACATAACTAAAGTTTAAAACTGATGATCCAGATCAACAAGGACAACAAAATAGGGCTTAAAGTATAAATTAATCTCAACATCCCTCTACCAATATAATAAATATTACAAAAACCAAATCCAGAATCTTGTCAACAAAGTGATAAAATTGTAACAAATAGGGTTAATGACAAAAAGATTTGAAGAACAAAAAGCAGGGTCCATTAGAATCAGTCAAATGCATGCCTCTAATCATTGTAAATCAGTTGTTGAGAGGATGAGTGGCATGGACAAGCATCATGGATGGTCTGAGACCTACCGGAGATGAGGCCTACTAATGATTGGAAAGTGGACAAGGCTATGTTGTGTAGCCAAGGGTACTACAACTATTGTTGATATGCCAGAAGATTAGCATCTGAATATCCAAGTGTCCCTGAGAGCTAAAAAGGATGATCCGGATGTGACAATGAGTTTGAGGTCATAGTAAGAGGGGTGGGCTTGTGTACTTAGCATGAAATTTAGCTTGTGTCACCTGAAACAACCATCAACACAAAATAATAAATCAATAGCTAATCAAAAATCTACTTTGAGACATATGTGACATATTGGAGAGCTAAAATCATGAGCAAGGTTCCTAATATATACAATAGTGTATGAAAGATTGTTCTCCGAAGCATCATCATCGAATACACTTGAATATATATATATATATATATATATATATATATATATATATATATGTATGAAGGTTTACTGTTACAATAGCCAGAAATACCATTTGTTAATGCCAACCCAATTTGATTATCACTAAAAATACTAACTTTAAAATAAAGCTTTGTCGCTCTCATGATTTGGTAAATATTGCAATCCTAGAAACAAAACTATTTAAGAAAAAAAGAGTTAATATCTCATCATATCAAGGTTAGCATGTGCCTGAAAATTAGTTTGTTTCAAAGCCAAAGAATTTTAATCCATACTTTCAAATTCCACCTAACCATGTGAACTCACCACACAAAAACAACCTAGAAATCTGAACATGAGAACTCCAATTTGAAATACTACATTTTCTTAGATTATCTTTAATTTATTGATGTCAATTAGGATTAAAGGAAAAATGTAACTGAAATTCTAACTCTAACATTTTGAACAAAAATTTAAGAGTATCCATGAATAGACCAACAAGTAGATTGATAAACATAACTGCTACTGGTGAGCATGTTGATGAGCAAAGCAACTTTACCCAATGCCTTGTGAGACAATTCAGTTTTGTCTTAAGAAATATCTTAAACTATAGAAGGTTTACAGTTAGGTGGGTCAATGAAATGTACCATCAAGTAAAAAATAAATTTATGGCATTAAACATTAAAAAAAAAAAAACCAAATGTGAGTGCAAATAATGGACCATGCTTCAAACCCCTATGAAGAAAGCCAATTTTGTGCATATAGGTAAGCCCTTACAAAACATGTGACATTGATATACATATCTCTGACTCTAAAAAAGGTCATTGCCAATCTCTCATAATTTGATAAAGATTTTAATATTGGAAATAAAAAAACTATATAATTAATAATGAGTGACAATATCTCATTTTTTCAAACTTCATACTTGAAGTAAAAAAAAAAAAAAACAATTCCTCATAATGTGCTAAAAAATAAGGAAAATGACTTAACTCTCCTTGGCAATCTCATTCAACATGATAATATTATGGTGGTTTAGCTTTTGTAGCAACAAAAGTTTGAATTTGTAATATTTTCAAATTAAAAAATAAAAAATAGCTACCCAAAATAGAAAAAACTTGAACCAAGCCTATTTAAATCTTCAAAATTAACAGCTTAGAAACCAAAATTTTAAAATTGCATATAATCATAAGAGAAACTATTTTAATTGAGATTTTTTCTTAAATAATTACCTATTTTATGATGTAATTAACTATAGAAGCTTACTTTTATAGAAAATTAAATAAAATATCTCTTACTCAAATTGGGTAGGAGAAAAATATCCGTGTGAATCCTGAAATTATAATTTATGATTAAATCCATTATTGAATAATATTTTTATTTTTTTTGAGAAGATATATTATTTGAATATTATATTCAATCCCAAAATAAAAAAAATTCAGCTTTTATATGATTCACTTGATCCTCTACCAATGCAATGTGTATGAAAAATTTTTATTATGAAAAATATAGATTTGGTCTTTATCTATCTCAAAGAAGATTAAAAGTTTTCTTCATAGTACATTTGATATGCAATAACATGCAATCTAGTGATTTTTAGACAATTCTCTTAGCTTTCTAACAAGCTTAACTAAAAATAAATTGAAGTTTTGAGATGGGAGATATGCAAAAATCTAAAAATGTATGAATGAGCGAGAGCTTTAAAACTTGTTGAATTGAGATCAGATAAGATTGAAGAGGTACTTATAAAATTATGATAATGAAGTAAGGAAAAATACATAAAACATTATCTAAAATTGTGTTATTGTTTGGTTTCACTCATGTTGAATAGCCTTTTATGTATTAGGCTAAAATCATAAAAGTCTGTGACCTTAAAAAAGTCCACACTAAGAGAGTGCCAAGAATATTAAGCTGAAAGAGCAATAAGACCCCAATGAAAAAAAAAAATCTTTTCATTAATAATTAATAATGATGATTGTGATGATTATAATTTTAAATTAAACAAAATATTTTATTTTTTGTGATATATCATTAAATCTAAACTTATTCTTTGAAGATGATTCTTCATTATATACTTGTGCATAAAGTAACAATGTCATTAGAAGATCTCAAGCCCCGAATGTAAAAAAATTGAGAATAGCATTAGTTAGTCAACAACAAGCATAAATTTTTTGTAGACAAAATCATGACATGAATCTTTTAAATCATTGTGTAAATATTAGGGAATCCTTTAGAAACAACAAACTATATGACCTGAATACAGTAAAAGTGTGCAATGACCGCTAAATTGATATCTAGAAGCAGTGTTAAATATGCAAAGGTTCTCATATTATGGACAGATGCAAATAAATAATTTAGTTCATGAAATTAATATGAGGATAAGATCTTAAAATATATGTATTCTCATATTTAAATTAATAGGATTAGTAGATATTATAGTTCATAAAAATATAAATATCTTATACATTTAAAATATTAAATGGGTTGGAGAAAAAGCTAATGAGATTGATAGCTTAGGTTTTAAACTTTATTATTCAAGTATGAGAGGCACTAGAAATGATGTAGGTGTAATTATAAATAAGAGTTTGAAAGATAATGTTGTAATAATTAATAAATTTGAAGATAGAATTATAGCTCTAAAGATTGTTATGGATACTAAGATTTTTAATATTATAAGTGCTTATGCTCCTCAAGTAGGTTTACATATAATTTCAAAAGAAAAAATTTTTGAAATGATCTAGAAGAATCAATACAAATGATACCTCTTGAAGAAAAAAGATTTATTGGAGGTGGTAGAAGATTTTAAAAATATTCATGGTGACTACGATTTTGGAGTGAGTGATTAATGAAGAAGGTAGAAATTAAATTTTACTTTAGCTTATGATTTTGTTATTGCTAATACTTTATTTGAGAAAAGAAATGAACATATTATTATAAGAATGTACCTAATAAAACACAAATTGATTATTTTTATGAAAAAAAGAGATTGTCAAGAATGAAATGATTATAAGGTCCTTTCAAATGAAAATTTAAGTACTTAGCACTGATTATAAGTTATGAATTTTAAGATGAGAAGTTGGAATATAATTATAATGTAATATTATCATAGAATTAGATGGATGCATCTGAAAGGCAGAAATAAAATTATTATTATGAATAAACCTAAAGATTTAAAGATTTGGGATGTTTAAGAAGAAGCCAATTCTAGTAAAGTGTATTAAAGATAAAAATAAAAAAAAAATTCTTAGAGGAAGATATTCAACATAGGTAGGTTTGATAAATTCATCAATAAGGTTTCTAAGAATACGATTGACCTTAATAGTTTGATAAATTCATCAATAAGGTTTCTAAGAATACAATTGACCTTAATAATCTTAATATTGTTAATAATAACAAAATATTTTATTATTGTCCTCACATTAGCAAAAAAAGAAGTTGAGGTGACTTTAAAGAAAACCAAGGGTGGAACATCAGTAGAACCTAATGATATCTCAATTGAAGTTTTGAAATATTTAAGAGATTTGGGAGTTTCACATCTTATTAAAATATTTAATATTATTTTAAAAATTGAAAAGATGTCTGAAGAGTGGAGGAAGAGTATTTTGGTCACATTTTTAAGAATAAAGGGGTTACGCAAGAGGTTGCAAATTATAGAGAAATTAATTTGATGTGTCATATTTTAAAAATATGGGAGAGGATAATTGAACATAAGTCAAGATGTGATACAAGGATTCTCATAATTAGTTTGGATTCGTGTCAGGCAAGTCTACTGTGTAAGCTATACATTTATTAAGAGGTTTGATGGAGAAGTACAAAGAGAGTAAGAAGGATCTACATATAACTTTTATTGATTTAGAAAAAAAAGCTTAAGATAAGGTTACAACAGAAGTTCTTTGGAGTGTTCTTGAAAAGAAATGTGTTGATATGACTTATATTCAAGCCATTAAGAATATGTATACTAGAGTTGTTACCTTTGTTCTAACATAAGGAGAATTAACCAAGTATCTTCCTATGTCACTTGAATTAAATCAAGGACCGGCCTTAAGCCCATATCTTTTTGCTTTAGTTATGGATTTGCTTACATGTTATTTATAGGAAGATGCCCCTTGGTGTATGACTTTTGATGACATCCTTCTTATGGATATGACTAGAGAAAGAGCCTAGAAAAAAATTGAATTATGGAGGTCTACATTAGAAACTGAAGGCCTTTGATTGAGCAGATCTAAAACTAAATACATAGAATATAATTCTAGTAGTAGTAGATTTTGTAGATGAGTTGAAATAAGGGTGATTAAAGCATTAAAATGAGTGAACATTTTAGATATCTCAGGTCTATTAATTAAAGTGATGGTCATATATATGGGGATGTTATTAGTAGAATTCAAGTTGGAGAATTAAAGTGGAGGAATATATCGAGCCTATTATGTGATAAAAAAATATTGCTTAGACTTAAAGAAAATTTTTAGATGATGGTGGTGAGGCCTTCGATGTTTTATGTCGCAGAATGTTGGCCTATAAAAGAGAAGCATAGAACAAAGTTAAGTATTGTTGAAACGAGAATACTTAGGTTAATGAACGACTTGACACATAGAAACAAAATGTGAAAAAAATGTATCTGTGCATGGGTTGGTATAGCTCTAATGGTACATAAGATTAGAGAGTGTTGTCTTAGATGGTTTGGTCACATTAAACATCGACCATTTGATGATCCAGTTGAGAGAGATATTTTAGATTCAACTACTATTAATAAAGGTAGAGGTAGTCCTAAAAAAACCTAGGCATATTGCATTAAAAATGATTTTAATTTATTGGAATTAAATAAAATATAACACTTAATAGGACACAATGAAGAAAATGAATCATATAGTTGACCCCACGTGTGGGATAAAGGCTTGTTATTGTTGTTTTTGTTGTTGTACTTGTGCAAAAAGTAGATGTACGTTTCTATAATTCCATCGTAAATACTAATACTTCTTTATACTAATTAAAGCTATTAAAAAGAAAGCAAGCATTTTTAATTTTGATGAGAAATAAAAAAGAAAAAAACAATTAAAGCATAGTAAATTAAAATGCTATCCAGGCCTTCTTACAAAGGGTTAAGGAAACTATTTGTCTTTATGTAGGAGTTAAAGAGTGATAAAATTATGAGAGAGAATATTCAAATAAGATTAATAATTAAAATTTGTTGCTCGGAACAATCTTGTTTAAAGAAAAGGACAAAAAATTTTAATGCATAGGATTGAGTAGGTGAGAAAAATAAGAGCAAAAGGTACATAATATTGATAGACTTTCATTTATTTAATTTTGTAGTGTAGAATGAGAAAGAGTTGGATGAAGAGGTGAAGTAGGAGTTGGATAATATATGATACAAATTTATTATTGTCAGATGTATAGATATGTAGGTGAAGAAGACAATGGATGTATATAAGAGTAATAGACAATAATTATGGTTTAAAAGATAGAAGTAGAAGAGTAAGGAGTATTTGATTAGAAAATTTATATAGCCACATGCAAAGAAGAACAACCTCATGGATTCATGTACAATTAATCTCATCCTCTCGATTACTAAAGAAAAATTAGAATTACAATATGATTCTAATGATTGAATATTATTTAACATATTAATATAGTAAGACAAACTTATTTTACTTCATTGAAGGTAAAAATTCTCTCAAGTCCATTAATTCATTTCACTATGCTAATTTCATTTTTTGTTTCTTATTTTTTTCCTTGCTGCATATATAAATTTTCTTAAGATTGATGAGGCATTATTGCATTAAACAAATTATTTGATATGTACTATAGGCTAGCAATTTCTAAGACTACCTCATTAAGTATGAAGAAGCTATACATATATCATGATTATGATTTTTCAGTTCTTTAGATAATCTGTCAACATATATAAACTTTTCCTAAAAATCTAAGTGGAAGAGGTCCACCACAGATAATGTAAAGACCAGTAGTTAGGTAAGCTATCTGATATTTTAAAATATAATTAGGTAAACAAATATCACATATAATCTGATTAGTTTATTTGTGTGCATGACATAATACATTCTACTTTTAAAAGAATCCTCTTACAATTTTATAGAGGCCATCTCTATGTTGACTTATTTATACAATAACATAGACCCATAGTTCTACTAAAACATGATTAAATTATTATAGAAATATTATTTTACCAATTTATTTGTGCAGTGCTTTATTATAATTATACATTCATTAATTTATGATTTCCATTGAAATATTTGGTTGCATAAGCATTATAATTGTTTTTAGATATAATGATTTGATTATACTTTATTATAATATAGCTATTAAATGAAACTTCGTTTGTATTTAAATGAAACTCCATTTGGAATTAATAAAGACGGAAACAGATGATCAGATACAAAAATTAATTTTTTGATATTTATTATCTAAAAATGACATTTTATAAATGAAAGAACCACTAATTAATATAATTTACCTCAACAAATTTAAAATTACCTCATTACTGGTTGTATGTGTTTTCTATTAATGTTTTCTCTTCTATCGCTCATCTTTTAATTAGTTAAATTAACATAAAAAATTAATTTAAAAATAACAGTGAGGCAAAACAAGCCAGTGAATACTTGTACTCCTAGACTACAACAATGCAAAAGAAACGAAAAACAATATACATGTCAATTAAGCTTGTTAATAAATCAATAAAATACTTGATATTAATTAAATAACATTGTTGTATCAATAACATATTAATATCATATTATATATGTACAATCATCACAGAAGCACCGTCTAAAAATTTTATCAATTATGACACATTAATATCAATATCTTTTTTATATACGTGCACAGTTACCTTAATATTTTCTCACCAGTACCATCAAGGGGTGACTCCATCATAGTCAGTCATGTACATACAAACAATTAACATAAATATATATTTATGTGCTTGTTGCATTTAATTCAATATATTGTAACAAATGCATTATATTAAGAAGTTATAAGCATTCATACAATGTGACCAATAAAGAAAAATATATAAATTAAAATAAAATTTATGCAAATAACATTATTTACTAATGCATAGAAATAAAATAGCCAAAATATTACCATAGATTAAAAGTGCGAGTACTCACTCGATGAAGTTTAATTCGATAAGATTTTGCCCCGATGCCGTCTCTTTTAAAGTGAAAACCTAACCTAAATATCATATAAAATTTAATTTACTTATTATTTTAAGTAAACTAGTAACCTTTCATATTTATTTTATGTAATCCTTATTTTATATATATATATATATATATAATTCTTATTAAACAATAAATAAGCTTGCAAACGGTAGCCAATAAGAAGCTGCCACGTGAAATCTGGTCCCACTGCTATTATTTATGTTAAAAACTCTATTTTTTGACGCCTTAGGAAAATTTAATGCATAAGTCTCTTTTCCGGTTTTCCCCTACTTTACTTTCGCACTTTAGGGTTTGGAGCTACCGAAATGGATTGCTCTGCAGAAGAAGAGAATGACAACCACTTCCAGATCCGTGCGAGTTTAGCTTCGTTCAGAATATTTTCGACGAAGACAACGAGAAGGACATCCAGATCCAAGTGAGTTTAGCTTCGTGGAGAATGTTTTTTTTTATCTTAAAGACATTGTTGCGGTTTGGGTTCCAGGGTTTGTGCGAGTTTTATATTTTGATTTTATGGATACTTCTGGCATTTGTTTGGGTTTATCAGAGGTTTATTTAATAGTATTGTCTTAGTTTTTTATCTGAGGTATAGTTCTGGCATATCATTGTTTGTGTTTAACAATTTGTTTCTACGGGTTTATCAGAGTTTTACTTTAGTGGTTTTCATTTTATTCGAAGTTGTTGTCGTTGTAACTGTTTATGTTATGCTTGCATTTAGGACGGGGAATTGGTTTATAGTGTTATCGCGATATTATCTTAGTAGTATTCTCGTGTTATTTTTGTTAATAAGGGATGTTGGTATTGTTGTGAGGTTATTGTTAGTGTTATCACGATATTATCTTAGTAGTATTCTCGTGTTATTTTTGTTAATAAGGGATGTTGGTGTTGTTGTGAGGTTATTGTGGTATTATTATAGTTTTATTAGAGAGTTTTTTTGCTACGACTTTATAGTTTTATTGTTATGTGATTATGATGTTATTGTCTTTGTTGTTGGTGTTATTGTGGGGTAATGGTTTATAGTGTTACCGCAGTATTATCTTGACACTATTCTCGTGTTATTTTTGTTAATGAGGGATGTTGGTGTTATTGTTAGGTTATTGTGGTATTATTATGGTTTTATTATCGTGTTATTGTACTGTTGAAGAGAGTTTTTTTGCTGCGGTTTTATGGTTTTATTGTTGCGTGATTATGATGTTAATGTCTTTGCTTTTTTAATAGACACACTTGTTTTACTAGTCTTTTTATTTGTATTTCTATAACTTAAATCATTGAATGCAGCAAAGGAGGAAGATGGGCGAACAAGCCAAGTACTTTTTTTTGAACCATTTGACACAAATTTGTGAGCAATGAGATAGAGTTATTTATTGACTCATTGAGAGCTTGGTCAGCATCATGAAGAAGTTGAAAGATGTAATATATGTAATATTCATTTTAGTTGAGGGAGAGCTTCTTGATTTCTCAGAGGCAATGAGATGGAGTTATTTAGTGATTCAGATAATCTTGATTGATAAGCAGTCGAAAAATCATTCGCATGAATGATCAAAGGTTGATTGAGAGAAAATTTCAGGCGGTTCACACATCTAAAGTTGATCGAGTTATATAATCTGATGCCAATGCCGAAGATGTGATTTGTATCAAGTAAGTCATAATGGGTTTGCTAAATTGTGGAAACATAATAAAATGTAATTTTAAGTTTTGATGTTCTGGACTTCTTAAGTCTGATGTAAATGGTGTTCCTTTAGGTGAACTAGTTGGAACACCAGTCACATGAGACTTAAGAAGTGTAGAACAATGTAACTTGCAATAACATTTTATTCTGTTTCCACAATTTAGCAAGCCCATTACCTGAATTACTTGATACAAATCAGATAATATGCATTGTCTTCAGATTATATAACTCGATCAATTTTAGATATGCGAACAGCCTAAAACTTCCTCTCAATCAACCTTTGATCATAGATGTGAATTATTTTTCGGCTGCTTATCAATCAAGATTATCTAAATCACTAAATAACTCCATCTCATTGCCTTCAAGCAATCAGGAAACAGCAATCAGGAAACTAAATCATGAAACTCTACCTTCAACTAAAATGAATATTAGATATATTGCAACTTTCAACTTCTTCATTGATCCTGACCAAGCCCTCAATGAGTAATTAAATAACTTTGATCTCATTGCCCACAAATTTAACAAACAAAGTTGGAGCTGAATCTCCCTGCCAATGGCCTGTCCTCCCATTTGCCGCATACTATGTATTAAACGGTGGTTATTGTTATATGTATCATTATGTTTATTCGACTTGTGTAATATTGTGGTATTATTAGTGAATTATTTGAGTATTATTTATCTATTTTTCGTTATGTAGTATATTATTTTATTATGGAGTGATTGGCTTATTATTAACTTATCTATTTATTAACATCGATGTGATGTATTACTATGGTTGTATTATGGTATTATTCGAGTCTTATTGTGGTGGTATTAATGCGATTAGCTCCGTGGTAATTTTTTTAGTGCCCTGCAGTGTTATAGTGGTTTTATTGTTGCTTTATTATGTTTTTATTTAGTGGAGTATTAGTATGGTTGTATTATGGTAACATTCGAGGGTTCCTTGAAATTTTAAAATTTTTTTATCACGTGGGACCCAGTTGTACTCTCGCCTAATACCTTGCGAATTAATTGAACGAATAGAATACGAAATTTCTATTGAAAAAGAACTCCAGAGGAAAACCGACAGGTGCACCACCTCTTTTGCCATTCGCAATCTGTTTAGGGTTTCGAGTCTTCGTTCGCCGGTTGAAGTACATTCCTCAGTTCACCACTAGAGTTCAACTGATCAAGATGGAAGCCTAGCCCTTTGAGATGGAAATCGAAGAAAGCCCTACGACAATGGAAGCCGAAGAGCCATTGGCAATGGAAATCGAAGATGAGCGGTCAAGAATGCAGTCCACAAAAAAAAACCAATGACCGTAATAAGAAGGTTACTGAAGAGGGTTCCGCAAGGTAATATTTTTTTTTCTTGGTTGTTTTTTTTTTCTTCTAAATGCATTTCTAAATAATTCCGTGATAAAATGCAGTTCTTTTAAATAGTGATTTATAGGGTTTCTTGGTTGTTTTTTCTTCTTCTAATACTATTGTTTTTCAAGATAACAGTGATTATTACGGTGATAAAATGCAGTTCTTTTAAATAAAATGCAGTTCCTTTAATAAAAATACAGTTTTTATATACAAAACTTGACTTATACTAAATAATAAAGTCAAATAAAACCCTAATAATTCCATAAAGTCAAATAAAATCGTAATAATCCCACAAAGTCAAATAATACCATAATAAAGTGAAATAATAGTACAAGAATAATACCTTCAAAATATAACCTTAATAATATCATAAGTGTCGTAAAATACCGTACTACAACGTTAATAATATCACTGAAATATAACCATAATATTACCGTAATAATACCGTAGTACTACGTGAATAATACCATCAAAATATTAACACAGTAATACCGTAATAATACCATAATAATACAGTCACATCACAATCACACCGAAATAACACCTGATTTTGGTTGCATTGTATTATTTTTGGTAGGTTTGTGAACCCACGATCAATGAGCTATAGATGTCAACCATCTGTGGTTAGAGATGCGTTGGATAAGGTGAGACATTCAATATCTGAGGATATGAGAAATGAGCTCAAAGCAATGAATGTTGAACAGTCTTGGACCTCCCTCCATATCCTCAAGAGAATGTCTTGACACTTCAGATCTTGCAATGTTGGCAAGTTGCGATTGTTGCCGATGAAGTTACTCTGCTAACTGACATGCCAAATAGAGGTGCAGTGCCAAAGTGGGCCAAAGTGGAGAAAACGTCCATCTTGTGGCGTGGATGCCCAGCAGATGAGGAATAATCTTTTGGACTTCGCAAGAGGGGAGTCTTCTACCCATTTTGCTAAATTGTTTATGAAATTTTTGTTATCTAATCTATTGTTTTGCTCGAGTAATTTTAGTGTAGCTAAAGAACTTAACAACTTTGGGGAGAATATAGAGACTTTTGCCTCATTTAATTGGCCGACCGCGCTCTGTGATTTTCTTATAGAGCAAATTAATGCAGTGGCCATCAAATTATTGCGGAACAAGCCTATTGGATACATAAATGGTTTTCTTTATTTGCTTACGGTCAGTATATTGTAGAACTTGAACATCATTATTGTTTATTAATTATCTTTTATGCAGCTCTGGTTTTTTGAGCATACAGCTGTGGTAACGTCTGCCAATACTGAGGCTAGACCTAGGATGTTGAGATGACCGACAACTGTTAGCTTGAACTCCTCGCAGATAGATGTGGCCTTTAAGAGGCTGACCGGTGAACAGGTAAGTCATTTACACTGTTGTTAAATAACTTATTTTTGGAATAGTGTAAGGTTTTTGTATCCTGAAATGTCTTGCAGGTCAATGATAAATTCTTGGACTTACAAGAGGAGAAACTAAATTTTCTGGCCAATCCAGATGAGGGACTACCTGATATTTGTCAAATTCGTCAGCCTGAAATTAGAGCAGAACCTCCTGTAACATTTGATATGGGGCCAGTTGTTGAAGGGGAGACTGTCCCAAAACCAATTTTTAATGTAATGAACAAGAACCTTGAAGCAATAATTGATCTTATCAAAGAACAAGAGAAATTGTTCAAGGAGTTCCAAGGGTTGGTTTTATTGGTCGTGTTCAGGTTTTATTCTTATGAAACGTTTCACGAACGCTGGTTTTATTGGAATATGCCGCAAAAGATTCCAATGAAACCAAGCGGATTGACAGAAATAAATTTGTCTTACGGCAACTGCGCTGGTTGTGTTTTGGTTTCTTTACGGTCGTGTTCGGGTTTTTTTCATGTAAATCGTATCACG
>NW_018164858.1:539723-552669 GCF_001263595.1 Phalaenopsis equestris
AACCATGTAGAAATTGTGCTTCAAACATTGAATATAACTTCCTTGTGTAAAGTATAGCAACCTGCCTCAACACGGGACTATTTTTAACGGCGGAGAAATTGCAAACTGCTGACATTTAAAATTTTCATCCTTCTTGTTTCTTCTCTAATCCTTGATGACATTTTCAAGACCCAAAAAACATTCAGTCAGGGTGCTTGTTACCTTGCAGACACCATGACAAATCTTATTCGTGGACTCACTTCTTTGCGTTGATAGGATCCCCATTCCAAAAATTTCTTTATTGAAGGCGGTTGACCACTCATACCTGATATTTTACAATTCATCCAACCAAACATTCTCGTGTAGGTTTCCTTTCTCGATCATTTCACCCCAAGTTTCTTTAGACTCCTCTTCAGAGTCACATCTGCTCATGCATTTATAAAAAAGATCATTGACTCTCTTGCTACCCACACCACAATGGACTTTTGAAGATAACTTCATGTAAATGTGCCATTGACATAATCTATGTCTGGTGTGCGGAAGACACTCTTCAATGACTTTAGACATTGCTTGATCCTGGTCAGTGAATATTGTTATTGGATGCTTATTATCCATTATACAGATAAAGACTTTGAATAACCACTTGAATGATTCAATCATTTCATCTGACAAAAAACCAACACCAAATAAAACATTCAGCCAGTGGTGATTCACACTGACAATCGGAGCACAACATAAATTATATTTATTCAATCTATAACTTGTATCAAATATTATTACACCCCAAAACAATTGTAATCAATCCTGGATATCCCATCACACCATAAAAAATTCACCAAACATCTCAACTCGTCAATTTGGAAGTCCCACGCAAACATTAGATCCTCCGCTTGTCGCGTTGTGAATAAGCATCCTTAATTCAATTTAAACTCTTCTCTCTCTTTGTATGAAATTATACACATCCCTCTTTGTGCAATCAAGATTCTCCACTCCTCCGACCTCAGTAGCGAAGAATTTGAATGCACACTGGTTCTAATCCCTGATTTTGTCATTGATCTGTAGATATCAGCACTGATGTCACACATCTTTCTGCTAGAACACAATAGATGCTTGTCATAGTCCTCCGCCAACGGATGGTTGTGATTTTCTATGAATTTCTTCACCGACCAGTTGCCCTCTAAGTCAACGAAATATCAGATCATGGCTGGACAATCAGTCCTTGTGTCCGCTCTTTTGAACCGTACTGTGATAGTGTCCTTCAACTCTTTCTTGAAACCGGCCTCACCACAAACAAAGTCCTTTGCTTAAGCTTCTTTGAATTCGGTCAGAAACCACTGTGTTCCTTTCGCGCAGTAAATCCAATATGGTGTGCATATAAACAATACTGTTCATAGGCTTCCTTCTTGTTGTGGACAACTGCATGAAGAAATTTCTCTGCATCGGGTGACTGCAAATTTAAACATCATTATTAGCACCCAAAAAGAAATTAATACAAGGTTACAATACATAAATAACACTATAATAATATCATAATATAACCCAAATAACACCATAACAATGTCGATATAATAGGCCAATCAAATGTCATTAAGCAAATGTTACTAACGTCATCGTTAGAAGCCTATAATAGACACATAACAACATGATAAAACCACAATAAAGCCTTGATAAAATAATTAGAACGCCAATATAAGACTCCGATAAAACGATTAATTATATCAAATAACACTAGGATAACACCATGATAATACCAAAATAACACCACATTACCACCCCACCATACGTGCAACCTTACAGGAAAAAAAACACACACATAACACCATAACAACACAAACATAACATCATTACACGTCAACATAATACCCCAAAAACAAAACCAAGTCAACAGATACAATATTACCTTAATAACACTGTGATACTATCAAAATAACACCAAATCCTCACGACAGTAACGTTCAAGAAAATGATATTTTAACACTTTGACACAATTACGACGACGAGAATAGCTACCCATTAACTCCATCACGGCGACGAGAACAACACTTCATTATGACAGTCATTTAACCCACTAAAAACTATAAATAACAATCAGAAATGGAAAATAACTCCAAAAACAACATATATATCATTGTGATATTACCTAAATAACACCACATCTTACCCTTACCGAAACTTAGCGTTAAACTTCATATAAAACAGAGCAAACTCCATTAACCCCATCACGGCGACAAGAACAACACTTCATTATGACAGTCATTTAACCCACTAAAAACTATAAATAACAACAAGAAATGAAAAATAACTCAAAAAACAACAAATATATCACCGTGATATTACCTAAATAACACGACATCCTACCCTTATCGTAACTTAGCGTTAAACTTTATATAAAAACAGAGCAAACTTCATCAACAATATAAATATTCCTTAAAAACTAAATCTGCAGTCAAACAAGTATAACATACCTGTCGATTTCCTTCTGCCGTATCTAAACTCTGCTCATTTCATCGTCAAAAATTACTTCCATCAAATCAGGTCCGACGAATACGAGGAAACGAAATGAGAATATTCCGAATCCCTAAACCCTAAAAGAGACAAAATACCACTTTTTTTTCAATTGATGGGAATAAAAAATGATAAAAAAACATATTTTTTTGGGCAGAATTCGAGCCGGATATGACATAATATGATATGATAAAGTTTTTAAGATAAAATATACACGTGGTGTCGAATTCCACATTACGATTGGCATGCAGAACTTCATGCGACACGTATATGAACACCTACCTTCATGCGGTACACACCCGATTCGTTCCTTTCTCAGGACGAATTCAGCCTGCGGCTTCTTCCTCCTTCCGGAGCTCGATTTATCTTCGCCTTCTACCTTCCCACATCACGTTTCTCCTTCACCTTCCTTTTCTCTTCTTCGACGCTCAGCATGGGCACGATCAACTCTTAGGCATGCAAGGAAGCCCCTCCTTCGTCTTCCTCTTCGACTCGACTCGACATAGTAGCGCAAAGCTGAAACCTGCTGCGTCGTCTCCTTCTCCCGCGTCGTCCTCCTCCCCCTCTCGACGGTGACGCTACGCTCAATGTCTCCCGTGCCGCTCGGCTCACAGGTAAGTGAATGTTGCTTTGATCGGTCGTTTTATCGGCAAATTTAGGGTTTACGCTTTTGATCCCCTCTTTTCAAATTAACGACTTCTAGCTTCATTTCCCTCCGGTTTGATTTCTCTGTTCGATTACGTAACTTTCGCTTCCTCTTCTTCGGCTCTTGGCTTTGTCTTCCGTGGGTAACCCAAAGGGGCCTGTTACAATCTTTCCCACTTATAAAAAATTTATAAATTTATAAATATACCTCAAGTTATTTCCTATTAAATAGGCTGACATTTGCTATCCACAAAATTAAGGGTCATTCATTAATATGAGAAGTAATCACTATAAAGGTAGGACTTGATACAAAGACAACCTGACTATACTTCAGAACATCGATATTGAAACACAAAAACATGCTAGAAAATGGCAAACTAATTAGACCTCATCACCAGCAGCAATAATTGGTTCTACAAGCTCATTATGGGTAAGGGAATATAGTCAAGGTCGAATCGATTGTCTGGGATGACCTTGGGTAGGACCTGAAGCTGCAGACTTGATTTTTTTCTGATCACCTGCAGTCTTTTGTGAAGGAGCTCTACCAGATTTATGATCTTCAACACTTTCTGGCCAAGAGATGAACTATCTTGCTATATGACCAGAATAACGACACAAATAACAAATGTTAGAGCCCATCAAGCATACACCTTTATGTTATTTTCTGCATTTGGTATAAGTAACTCCAGTATCCTGAGTCGTAAGTCTGCGAACTCCACCTGAGTTATTCTTGGATTTCTTCTCATTGGATACTTTTGAGTGATCTATACTCGTTCTCTTGTGCATCTCTTTACGCTTCTAAATATGCTGATGAGATCTCCACTAGCTGGTTTCATTAATACTGTATATTCATCAATCCTTAAAAGTACTAACGACTGTCTGATAGAATATTTTAACCCTGAAAAGAATCTGTAGCATTTTTTTTTTCTGGAGTAGCGATCAATTATGACATATACCTTGATAGTGCAATGAATTATCCCTTGTACTGCATGACCATCTTCTCTCCTTGCCTCAACTTAATGAACCTATCCTGCATTCATATTCAAGCAGATAGAGGAACAAAGCATTCTTTGAATAGTTCCACAAATTCCTCCCAACTGATCATCATATTAGGTATGTCCCCTAACTTATCCTGACGCTGCCCACACCACCATCTTTTGGCTTCTCCATCCAACACAAATGTCGCCAACGGTACTATTCTTTCATCTGGACAAGTCATGCTATCTAGTATCTTCTTCATCACCATTAGTCAGTTCTCCGCTTCAATCAGGTATTCAGTTCCCTTGAACAGAGGTGGACGAAGATCTTAAAATATCTGTAAGTACTTATCTATAGCGACTATATCACATCTGATAGGTTGTGTTCTGTACTCCTGAACCAACTAAGTCATTGTCGTTATCATTTGGGTGAGGACATTCATGCTCACATTTATAGTAGGTTGTACTTTTTTCTTTTCTATCAGATTCTCTTCTTCTATGATTTTGGGTGTATCACTATGCCTGAATAATTATTACTTTAAGTTAATTTTATTTTTTTTATAATTATAAAATTTTTCTTATTATTATCATATTGGCCCTTTCAACTAGATTATATTAATCAATCATAAAATTTGTGTTCTAATTTCACTTTCTTCATGACCTGGCCCGGGGCTTGGAATTAACTAAGACGGGAACAAATGGTCAAACAATGAGAATTAATTTTTTGATATTTATTATCCAAAAATAATATTTTATAAATAAAAGAGCCCTTAATCAATATAAATTAACACAAAATATTTAAAATTACCTCATTACTGGTATATGTATTCTTTAACTGTTTTCTCTTCTATCGTTCATCTTTTAATAATTAAGTTAACTTGAAAAGTTAGTTTAAAAATAACAATAAGCCAAAATAAATTAGTGAATACTTATACACCTAAACTGCAATAATGCAAGGGAAAAAAAATATTATTTATGTCAGCTAAGCTTTTTATTAAATTAGTTAAATATTTGATGCTAAATAAATAACCTTACTGTGTCAATAGCATATTAATATCATTCATATCTGTACAACTGTCATAGGAGTGTCATCTCAAAATTGTTTTAATTAAGACATATCAATATTAATTTCTTTTTCTATATACGTGCACGGGTACATTAGTGTTCTCCCGCCAGTACCATCAATGGGTGACCTATCATAGTCAATTATGCACATACAAACAGTTAACATAAATGTATCATTCAAGTGCTCATCCCATTCAATTCAATATACTTTATATAACATACACCAATACATCATATTTAATACCTATAAATTCTAATAATGTGACTAATAAATAAAAATATATAAATCAAAATAAAATTTGTACAAATATCATTATCTACTAATGAATAAAAATCGAGAAGAACCAAAATATTATAATAGATTAAAAATACAAGTGCTCATCTCAATATGCGCAATTCAGTAAGATTTTACACTAAAAGTGAAAGCCTAATATAATTATGATAGAAAAATTAATTAATTTATTTTTTTTAGTAAACTATTAATTTTTCATATTTATTTTATGTAATCCTAATTTTACACACACACACACATAAATATACACATGCATATATACATATCTACCTACATATGTATAGATATACATACATTATATACATATGCATATTATATATTAATATAATTCTTATTAAATATTATTAAACTTAAAAAATTTCTTTCGGTCAAGCCTTATACACGCGCAAACGCGATTCGTTCCTTCCTACGAAAAATTTTTCTCCCTTCTCCTGGGCTCATTTTATCCCGCCTTCTACCTTCCCACATAAAACTCGTTTCTCTTTCACCCTCCTTTTCTCTTCTTCGATGCTCGACCAGGGCATGATCGAAGTCTTACGCATGCAAAGAAGTTCCACCTTCGTCTTCCTCTTCGACTCGACTCGACACAGTAGCGCATAGCTGAAACCTGCTGCATTATCACTTTCTCCCTCGTCGTACTCCCCCTCTCAACACTAACACTACGCTCAACGTCTCCCGTGCTACTCGGCTCATAGGTAGTTGAATCTCGCTTTGATCCGTCATTTTATAGGTTCAACTCGTCGCATAGGCTTATGATCCCCTCGTTTCAAATTCACGACTTCTTGCTTCATTTCCCTCCAGTTCGGTTTCTCCATTCGATTTCTTGACTTTCACTTCCTCTTTCAGTTCCTCGCTTCATTACCCTTAGGTAACCCAAACGGGCCATTACAATTCCAACCCAAATAAAAGATGATACCATACTACTTAAATTTCAAGCAATTTCCCTTTAGTTTTTTAATCTCATATATGTTTAAATATACATTTTTCCCCCAATTTTTGCCCTTATATTGTAGCATTTTCAAGCTATTACTATGAATTTCTGAACTAAAACAACATATAATGTTGGGGGAAAAAAAGAGCGCTGATATAAACCAAAATAATAACAATATATTTTACAACTGAAATGCCATAATATATACTACAACAATAATTTGTCTCTGCTTCAGAAAATGTTTAATATACAACAAATATTAAAAATTATCACTCATTGAACCAGACAAACAAAATATACATTTTAGAATTCAGAACTAATTAAATTGTTTGTTGCATATGTAGATCCCAACATAAAACACAAAACTTTTAATTAAAAGCGACCCTTGAAATCTTATCTTCTTCCATCTACTATTCCTTAGAAATGGTTGCAACCGGAATATATGCTTAGGCATGAAATCATGTCTTGTTAATATGCCAACTACAAGAGATCTCGAAGAGTGAAATAAGCACAAGTCTTTAAATTAAAAAAAAAAGAAGATATTTTTATAGAATTCCCTAAAGTGTGAAATTTTACAGAAGTTCAATGGTCCCATTTTTACAAAAAAACAAAAAGTCAACAAATTCTGACCTTATGTTGGCTTTTGGAAACCTCCAGTACAATTCTACTGTTCATCCTTATGGTAACAAACTGTAGTAGCGGCAAGGATTTTAGAAAACTTTAGCTCAAGGCTTAAGGCTAAAGGTTAGTTGTCTTTCTTTCCTTGATAGGGTGAATTATTGTTTTCAATTGCTGCACAATTTTGAAAGTACTATTATATTTTACAAAAATAAGGGAGTTTTACGCAAATTACACAGTAAAAAAATGTATTGAATATTCCATAAGAGGAAAGTAATAAAAAAAAAACAGAAAAAAATTAAAAAAGCAATGGGAGGAAAGAGAAAAGTAACAAAAAGAATATGATTTAAGTTTTTTACTTGCACAAGAAGTTTAGGAACTACCAATAGATGACTCAGACCAATCTCCCGGAACAGGATTAAAGCTTTAGCCAAAGACATTGTTTCCACTACAGTGCATGATGAAGTATTTGTGAAAGGGTAAAGATCTATATACATTTCCATTTGTTCTTCAGTGAGCACTATATCTTCAATTCTATCACTTTTGCCAGAGTCGTTCTTCGCAAAATCATCGCTCGAGTATTCTTTTGTGATATCAACACGAGCCCGCATACAAGTTGGTAAGAAAATTTTATTCTTCAGCAAAATAAGAAGATGTGATCTAAGAACTAAGCCAAAAAGAACAGGTGCAGTGGAAACTGGAGGCCCATCAATAACAGGAAAACCATGATGTCCAGTTGTCTTAAGCACATGAACAATATTGCCTACTTTCTCAACACCATTAAAGATTTGTATAGGGCCCATAACGACATCACTAACTGTCAAAATCAGCCACTGTTTTAGATATGAGAAGCACCAGTATAACAAGAGGAGGCAACAAGAGATTATTAGTTAATTCCAAGATTATGACAGACTGAAAGTCATCCTCATTGTTCCACCCGAGAAAAGAAGCAGATCCAAGAACGGCATAGAGACCATGATCTAAGGATGATCGAGAGCCCATTAACATCCCTATCAGCGTCCATAGATCGCGCCTGTCAAGATAACAGGAACAAAGAGGCCGACCGGAGCAACTCCGTAACTTATGATACCAAGAAAGTAAGAGGTAACAAACCATAATATGATTGAGGACTGATTAAAAAGCTTTTGAGTACCAGAACTGTACAAGTTTCTAATGCTGTCATCGTTGGTGATCAAGAACAGGCTAGCTAGATCATTATAGTAGTTGGTGGGACAGTGGAAATTCCTGAAGTTGTTTGTTTTGCTTAGTTTTTGGCAGCTTTGCGGTGTTGCATCAGGACAAGGTTGGCAAGATGCAAACCATGGTAGTCCAAATGGTAAGGAGGATTTGAATATGGAAATAGCTCCAGCAAGAAGTAACCGGTGGCCAACGCCTTTTCTGAAAGTGATCGTTAGGATGCAGAAAATAAAAATGATGCAGCAAAAACAACACCAACAACAAGTAGCTTTTATTCCACCATGTGGGGTAGGGTACATGAATTCTTTTTCTGTTGTCTTATTGAGCCTCATATTTTCATTTAATTCAAATAAATTAAGATCATTTTCATACAAAATGCCCAAATCTTTTTAGGTCTACATTTACTTTTCTTAACATAAGTCAAATCTAAAACATGTAATCTTCTAACAGGGTCATCAAATCTTGTCTAGAGCTACTCTCTAATCTTGTCTGCCATTGGAGCTACTCCAAACATTTGAAGGATATATTCATTTCATATTTTGTCTCAGTGTAAATTCACTCATCCACCTGAGCATTCTCATCTCAACAACACTTAATTTTATGCTTCACTTGTACAGGCCAACTTTATGGGCCTTAAAGCATTGTAGACCTCAGTACCATCTTATAAAATTAAAATGATGAAAAAGTCATAATTATTAGTGAATGTAAAACACATTTGATCAAATCAGAGTTGCTTTTCCTCAGCATCAAACATAATAATAATGCAAGAAAGGACCTTCAAGGTAAACCAAACGGGCCGTTACAATTCCAACCCATATAAAAGATAATACCATACTAATTAAGTTTCAAGCAATTTCCCTTTTGTTTTTTAATCTCTTATATGTTTAAATATACATTTTTTTCCCAATTTTTGCCCCTATATTGTAGCATCTTCAAGCTATTGCCATGAATTTCTGAACTAAAACAACATATAATGTTGGGAAAAAAAGAGCAATGTTATAAACAAAAATAATAACAATGATAATTTACAACTGGAATGTCATAAAATATAATACAACAACAATTTGTCTCTGCTTCAGAAAATGTTTAATATACAACAAATACTAAAAATTATCGCACAGGCATAATCTTCCTCCTCATTGAACCAGACAAACATAATATACATTTTAGAACTCAGAACTAATTGAATTGCTTGTTGCATAAGTAGATCCCAGCAGAAAACACATAAAACTTCTAATTAAGGGCGACCCTTGTAATCTTATCTTCTTCCATCTGCTATTCCTTAGAAATGGATGCAACCCAAATATATGCTCAGGCATGAAATCATGTCTTGTTAATATTCCAACTACAGGAGATCTCTGAAACACATCGAAGAGTGAAGTCAGCAAGTTTTTAAAAATAAATAAATAAATAAAGATATTTGTATAGAACTCCCTAAAGTTTGAACTTTTAAAGAAGCTCAATGGTCCCACTTTTACAAAAAAATTCAACGAATTCTGACCTTATGTTGGCTTCTGGAAACCTTCAGACAATTCTAGTGTTCATCCTTATGGTAACAAACTGTAGTAGTGGCAAGGATTTCAAAAAACTTTAGCCCAAGGCTTAAGGATAAAGGTTTGTTGTCTTTATTTCCTTAATAGGGTAAATTATTGTTTTCAATTGCTGCACAATTTTGAAAGTACTATTATATTTTACAAAAAATATCAAAATAAGGGAGTTTTACGCAAATTACATAATAAAAAAAATGTATTGAATATTCCATAAGAGGAAAGTATTTAAAAAAAACAACAACAACAAGCAAAGCCTTAAGAAAAAAATAAAAAAAAGCAATGGGAGGAAAGAGAAAAGTAACAAAAAGAAAGTGATTTAAGGCTTTTACTTACACAAGAAGTTTTAGGAACAACCAATAGATGCCTCAAGCCAATCTCCCGGAACAGGATTAAAGCTTTCGCCAATGACATTGTTTCCACTACAGTGTATGGTGAAGTATTTGTGAAAGGGTGAAGATCTATATACATTTCCATTTGTTCTTGAGTGAGCACTATATCTTCAATTCTATCACCTTTGCCAGAGCTGTTCTTCGCAAAATCATCGCTCGAGTATTCTTTTGTGATATCAACACGAGCCCGCATACAAGTTGGTAAGAAAATTTTATTCTTCAGCAAAATAAGAAGATGTGATCTAAGAACTAAGCCAAAAAGAACAGGTGCAGTGGAAACTGGAGGCCCATCAATAACAGGAAAACCATGATGTCCAGTTGTCTTGAGCACATGAACAATATTGCCGACTTTCTCAACACCATTAAAGATTTGTATAGGACCCATAACGACATTACTAACTGTCAGCTGCCTCATATATGGCTCAGCATGTCCATCAAGATAAGGAAGCCCCTTCAGTATAAGGATAAGATCATAGATGTTGCCATTGAAAGAATCAGCCACTGTTTTAGATATGAGAAGCACCAGCATAACAAGAGGAAGCAATAGGAGATTATTAGTTAATTCCAAGATTATGACACAGACTGAAACAGTCATCCTCATTGTTCCACCGAGAAAAGAAGCAGATCCAAGAACGGCATAGAGACCATGATCTAAGGATGATCGAGAGCCCATTAACATCCCTATACAGCGCCCATAGATCGCGCCTGTCAAGATAACAGGAACAAAGAGGCCGAACGGAGCAACAACTCCGTAACTTATGATACCAAGAATGTAAGAGGTAACAAACGATATACAAACCATAATATGATTGAGGACTGATTAAAAAGCTTTTGAGTACCAGAACTGTACAAGTTTCTAATGCTGTCATCGTTGGTGATCAAGAACAGGCTAGCTAGATCATTATAGTAGTTGGTGGGACAGTGGAAATTCCTGAAGTTGTTTGTTTTGCTTAGTTTTTGGCAGCTTTGCGGTGTTGCATCAGGACAAGGTTGGCAAGATGCAAACCATGGTAGTCCAAATGGTAAGGAGGATTTGAATATGGAAATAGCTCCAGCAAGAAGTAACCGGTGGCCAATACCTTTCCTGAAAGTAGTTGTTAGGATGCAGAAAATAAAAATTGATGCAAAAAAAAAAAAAAAACAACACCAACAAAAAAAGCCTTTATTCCACCACATGGGGTCGGGCACATGAATTCTATTTCTCCATTGTGTCTTATTGAGTGTCATATTTTTCATTTAATTCAAATAAATTAAGATCATTTTCATACAACATGCCCAAATCTTTTTAGGTCTACATCTACTTTTCTTAACCTAATTCAAATCTAAACCATCTAATATCCTATATGGGTCATCAAATCTTGTCTGGAGCTACTCTCTGATCTTGTGTAAATCCACTTCATTTGAAGGATATATTCATTTCATATTTTGTCTCAGTGTAAATCCACTCATCCACCTGAGCATTCTTATCTCAAAAACACTTAATTTTATGCTTCACTTGTACAGGCCAACTTTATGGGCCTTAAAGCATTGTAGACCTCAGTACCATCTTATAAAATTAAAATGATGAAAAAGTCATAATTATTAGTGAATGTAAAACACATTTGATCAAATCAGAGTTGCTTTTCCTCAGCATCAAACATAATAATAATGCAAGAAAGGACCTTCAAGGTAAACCAAACGGGCCGTTACAATTCCAACCCATATAAAAGATAATACCATACTAATTAAGTTTCAAGCAATTTCCCTTTTGTTTTTTAATCTCTTATATGTTTAAATATACATTTTTTTCCCAATTTTTGCCCCTATATTGTAGCATCTTCAAGCTATTGCCATGAATTTCTGAACTAAAACAACATATAATGTTGGGAAAAAAAGAGCAATGTTATAAACAAAAATAATAACAATGATAATTTACAACTGGAATGTCATAAAATATAATACAACAACAATTTGTCTCTGCTTCAGAAAATGTTTAATATACAACAAATACTAAAAATTATCGCACAGGCATAATCTTCCTCCTCATTGAACCAGACAAACATAATATACATTTTAGAACTCAGAACTAATTGAATTGCTTGTTGCATAAGTAGATCCCAGCAGAAAACACATAAAACTTCTAATTAAGGGCGACCCTTGAAATCTTATCTTCTTCCATCTGCTATTCCTTAGAAATGGATGCAACCCAAATATATGCTCAGGCATGAAATCATGTCTTGTTAATATTCCAACTACAGGAGATCTCTGAAACACATCGAAGAGTGAAGTCAGCAAGTTTTTAAAAATAAATAAATAAATAAAGATATTTGTATAGAACTCCCTAAAGTTTGAACTTTTAAAGAGGCTCAATGGTCCCACTTTTACAAAAAAATTCAACGAATTCTGACCTTATGTTGGCTTCTGGAAACCTTCAGACAATTCTAGTGTTCATCCTTATGGTAACAAACTGTAGTAGTGGCAAGGATTTCAAAAAACTTTAGCCCAAGGCTTAAGGATAAAGGTTTGTTGTCTTTATTTCCTTAATAGGGTAAATTATTGTTTTCAATTGCTGCACAATTTTGAAAGTACTATTATATTTTACAAAAAATATCAAAATAAGGGAGTTTTACGCAAATTACATAATAAAAAAAATGTATTGAATATTCCATAAGAGGAAAGTATTTAAAAAAAAACAACAACAACAAGCAAAGCCTTAAGAAAAAAATAAAAAAAAGCAATGGGAGGAAAGAGAAAAGTAACAAAAAGAAAGTGATTTAAGGCTTTTACTTACACAAGAAGTTTTAGGAACAACCAAGATC
>NW_018164858.1:553172-556575 GCF_001263595.1 Phalaenopsis equestris
CGGGAGGTGGCGGTGGCGGGGGGCCGACAGTAGCGGGAGGGCCGACAGTAGCGGGAGGGAGGCCTATGGAGGCGGGTAGGCGGCGAGCGGCAGCGTGGCCGCTGGCAATGGATGCAAGAAGGAGGCTAACGATGGTGACGGGTGAGAGCTGGGGACGGCAGCATGCCAGTAGCATTTTACATGAAGGATGTAATTCAAATTCGGCTAAATTCTAATTTAGACAAGAATGAACTAAGGTGCAAACTACATTGTCTAAACCACAAATTCACTCAACCAAACATCCCCTAAATGCAATACTTTTTCATTGACTTGAGAGGCATTTTTTTTTTCTATTATAGAAGACAATAATCAATATAGTCATAGATACAAAGTTTTACACAAGACAAAAAAATTGTTTCTTCCACTCAAGAAAAAAAGAAATAATAAAGGAAAAAAAGAAAAAAAAAAAGAAAAACAGAGAAAAAAATTGAGGAAGCGCAACCCAGAAGACCTTCTCAAGCTTCAAAATCTCACCTTGACAACAATAGTTCTCGGGGAAAAGATATCAGGAGCATCCACACCATTCAAATAAGCCCTCACCTCCGGAATCCCCGATCCAGCAGACGCCGGCGCAATGCATGATGTAATTGCCACAGCAAACATCAATAAAACGAAATTGGAGCTCGCAAAAACTCCAAAAGCCATCAAATACCTACAATAATTCCCCAATCCTCATCCCATATCCACGAAGATGACGGCCTCTAACTAAAACAGACAAAAATAAAATTCAAATCTGGTACTTATTGGCAAACATTAGGTCAAATGTGTGAAGAAACTTGAGACCAGCAAGATTCTCAATGGCCATGTTATTGAAGAATCCGATAGCTCCGGCGAGCACGCCGACGAGGAGACAGAGAGTCCACTTAAGGATGACGTAGCGGATGATGGCGAAGGAGCAGAGGAAGGCGGGTAGTTCGGTTCGCAAAGGGGCAGATCTCGCAGTGAGCTCGACCTCTAGCTCTCCAATCCTGCTTGAAGAAATCGTTCTCCAAAACCCTAAACAGAAAACCAGAACTTCAGGTGAATTAACCAGATCCAGAAGAGAAGGTGAGCTCGACCTCTAGCTCTCCAATCCTGCTTGAAAAAATCGTTCTCCATAACCCTAAACAGAAAACCAGAACTTCAGGGGAATTAACCAGATCCAGAAGAGAATAAGAAGTGGTATTTTGTACTCGTAGTCGAGGCTTTCTATGGGGCAGAGATTGGAGCCGATGATGGCGACTTGGGATGTAGAGTTGGAGGAGTATCGCCGGAGATTTACAGGACGGAGGGCAAGTAGAGGATCCCGGATATTCTCGTCGTCCTCCGCAGCCGGCGCCGGCGATGTACCCGTATTCGATGTCGCCATAATTGAGCTGGAGGAGCACGACTGGAATCTTAGGGTATGAATGTAAATTCCCACTTTACTTGATAAACACCTCAACTTATAATGAAGGTTAGTGATTTTGTTTTAACCAACCATCTCAGATAATTGGACTATGACTTCTACCAATAACAAACTAATATATATGAGTAGCCTCATAGGTGTCCATGTACATGTATAACTTCAATCAAGTATTTTAATTTTTTTTTTCAAGGAATAAAAAATGTAGAATATTTAGTATCACTAAAATCATTTAAATAAATGCTCGAAAGGTAATTTATTTATATGATGCCATTGAGAGGTGATTGAAGCTAATACTATTATGTACTAAAATTCTTATTCTTCATGTGTTTCCTTCTTCTTTGATTTTGTCTTTGTTTTCTATTTATTTGGTAAAACCTTGACAGTTGCTTGCAGGGTTCTGATATTGAAAATGGATAAATTTTGATCAAACATCATGAATAGTGCAGTGAAGGTGGACTAATGTGAAGAATCAATAGATATGCGGTACAAAAAAGTTGAATAACAGAGTAGAGGAGAATCTATTAATGTGAAAAATCATGATTTTGTGGCATACGAGTAACATGTAGAGATGAAGTAGGTAATCAAAAGAATGATCCATAGAATTTTATTGTATCAAGCATGAAGGTGCCATATGAGCTTCGAATTCAATAATTTGAAGGTAGACATCAAGTGTCAAAGTGCTCTCTTATACGCCAACATTAAATGAAATTTTTTGCTTAAGATGTAGTGAAGAGAGATTGCAACCCCCTATATAGTATTCTACAAACGAAGTATAGATCCCGCTCATTATGTAAACAACTTTGAATTAGTTTCTTCCCTATGAGATATCAATAATGAGTTATGGTGTTGATTATTCCTCACTATCTTTAAAGAATCTCCCCTTTTATCATTCTTACACCTCTAGATGAGGATGAATATACATTTTTTTAAGTTCAAGAAAATATTCATTGCTCAATTTTTCTATATTCTAAAATCCATTAAAGAGCTTATAAGCTTTGTTAAAATTATAGTAGGAGTTCAAAAAGTATTGGAGAAACATTATCGTGAAAGTTTAAAGGGCAATATTATAATTTTAAAACCTTAAGCCCGTCGTACTTTTGTCACCCTCATCCAAGGTCTCTAAAGGAACCTTTTAGAGATGTTCTAAGCCTATGACAATTAAGCATTTAGGATGAGTTAAATTTTTTGTAAGGCCGGGCTACTTAAACAAGCTAATATTCATATATACTACAAGGAATAAAATTATATAATAAAAAATTCATCATTAAGTCTTTTAAGATATTTTATAATGGGGCTTGATTTTTAAAATATTCATAGTAAATATATAAATGGACCAACATTTAGCGAGAAGACTTCACTTCCAACAAAATTGCCCATTTCTTTATCAAAGCATGTGACAACCCGAATGAGTAAAAATCCACTCCATTTGATGTTACGAGTATAGAATTTCTGCCTTTTGCTTGTCAAAGGAAGGCCTACTTCTACCTATCACTATCTAACTATCTCTCCATTAAGGCTTTTCAAGACCAAATGTGTTGAAACCATATACAAATGGAACATTTCAAGCAACTGACACTAATGTGATCTAGGCCCCAATAGACTACCCATCATAGTATTATACACCTCAAAATAATATGTACAAGAGAGGGAAGGTTATTGGAACCAAAAAAACTTGCTGGGAGAATTAATTAAGACCAAATAATTGAAGCAATTCATCATGGTTGACTCTAGGAGAAAACAATGGAGATAACCTATTAAGATACATAACGATAAACAGGTCTTAATCCAAATAATCCATATAAATGATGTGGTGATAACTAACCATAGAAGAGAAAGGAAATGAGCATCTCATTAAACCAACATAAAATAACATCAATTGGGAGAGGTAAACTTATAGTGAATATTTAGACAATCTTATGTTGAACTCATCCCATCTTCCTTAATTGAAGCAAATAAGCAAGTGAATGGGAACCCCTT
>NW_018164858.1:556675-557470 GCF_001263595.1 Phalaenopsis equestris
AAAATTACGTCAAAACGACGCCACGAGGAGTTGGACAAGCTCAGGAAGACCTATTTATTCAAATCTAATTGAGGACAAACCTCTTAGGCTCAGGTATATCTCTTAAATTGAAATAATAATCTCAAACTTCCCTCCCTTCCAGATCGAAAAGTAGATCACAAAATACTCAAGTATCTATATGGATGTGATCTACTCTTCGAGCTGAACAAAACGAGCCCAAGAATGCAAAATTTAGTTGAGAATCGGCGGAGGACGGACTCCGGAAACTTTCGGCCGTCGGTTTTCTCCATGCACGCGTCGGGTCCTGCTTTGTGGGCGGGAGGGAGGAGATGCTGAATTTTTTTTTAAGGAGATGTTGAATTTTTTTTTATTATTATTATTTTATTTCAAAAATTGTAATTAAACTTCAAAATTATGTAACTTTTTATAGAAAACTCAAAAAAGTAAACCGAAAGATGTTATAAACTCAAAAAAAAAGGAGGAGAATTTTTCAAAACTAAAATTATAATTTTTCATAAAGTAAATATTTTTAAATTAATTTTTGAACTTTTGGAGTATTTAAATCATAAAAATTAAAATATAAGTGGGAAAAATATGAAATTTGGCAGAAATATTAAATGGTCTTGGGAAAAGCTTCTCTGATTTTTCCGTGACATTTTAGTTTCTCTATATTCGTATTTTGATTTTTTTAATGAAACGACACATTTATGTAAATTAAAAATTACAAAAGTTATAAAAAATTGGAAAACTCTCTCTGATTGAACGTTTAACCATTAACAGAGGTTTAAAAATTTT
>NW_018164858.1:558694-572661 GCF_001263595.1 Phalaenopsis equestris
TAAACCAATAGGATTAGTTAACTTAAACCTTAGGTTAGTTAACCCTAGTCCATAGGATTAGTTAACATAAACCTTAGGTTAGTTAACCCTAAACCAATAGGATTAGCTAAGCCTAAGCCTCAGGTTAGTTAACCCTAAACCAATAGAATTAGCTAACCTAAACCCTAGGTTAGTTAATCATAAACCAATAGGATTAATTAACCTAAACCTTAGGTTAGTTAACCTTAATCCAACCCTGATCTTTAAGGCTAAACAAACCTTAATCATAGCTTAGCCTTAAGCTAAACCTACCCTAAACTTAAGGTTAGAACCTAACCCATAGGTTGAACATAGAAGAACCTTTTAGGTAAAACCTTAAGCCTAAGTTAAACCTAAACCCCTCAACTTAAATATCAATTAAGAAGTAAAATAAAATACATTGGGAGGGGTAAAATTTACATAAATCACATTAAAACTTAAACGTAAACGAAAACAAATACAACAAGGCTTTAAAGCATGGCTTTGAGGTTAAGTCAGCTTCGAAGTCGTCAACTTCACATAAGTAATAACAAGTGAACAAAAACAACTAAAATAAAACACTTAAAAATCCGACAACAAGATGTAAACAACCTAAAAAAATTTTAACCCTAAAATTGATGAAGTAATCCAAGAATTAATCAAATCTTAA
The DNA here is from genome assembly GCF_001263595.1 of Phalaenopsis equestris. NCBI lineage: Eukaryota > Viridiplantae > Streptophyta > Magnoliopsida > Asparagales > Orchidaceae > Phalaenopsis > Phalaenopsis equestris. The sequence goes on from NW_018164858.1 coordinate 559,362, forward strand.
TCTCAAAGATCACATAACGTAACTTAAACCCCTTTTTGTTCTAGTTTACAAAGATTCCTTGGACGATGCATTCTGTGGATGTTGACAAGAATCTTCCGGTCTTGGTGGGCAACCACCTTTCGGACTAAGTAAGCTAGATCACCAGGCGACCCGGGACGATGGAGCCATAGACATCTTGATTGGGTTACCACTAATTCAATAATAAAAATTTAATAAAAAATTGTTAAAACATTGTTTCTTTATTTGTTCTATTTATTGCTTTATGTATTTAAACGCATGTTCTTTTATTGCTTTTATCAAACATAGAATTCATGTGTTAAGGACAAATAAGGAAGAAATAAAAGTTGTTACGCATGTTCTTTTATTGCTTTTATCAAACATAGAATGCATGTGTTAAGGACAAATAACGAAGAAATAAAAGTTGTTTAGATTAGTTAGAACCTAGAAATCATAACACCAGGGAATTACTTAGCTTAAGTGAACTTAGCCTTGGCCTAGGTTTGAACTATACCTCCACTACCCTTTAATTAATTCACTATAAAATTATCAAAACAAATAAAACTTTTAATAATAAGATTGGAGGACCTGAAGACTTGAAGACCTGAAGACATTTCAGTATGGAACTTGGAGCAGACTTCGTGGGCAGCTCGTTTTAGTTTAAATCTTTAGTTTAAATAGCAATCCTTAGGATTTCGAGGTTGTCTTATATGACATAAAACCTCTCTTTTTGTTAGGCCCCTGCATGGTCCCGATACGCAGCATGTCCTAACTTGTTTTAGGATTCTGAGGTAGTCACTCAACGTAAAACCTTCTATCTTTCTAGGCTTTCTGTGTAAATCATCATTACAAAAATCTAAGTCCTAATTAATAAAACTGGCAAGAGTTAACTTAAATTAATATCATCCTAAATTGAGCCAAACATTAGGATAGTTTGGGGGATTACCAAGAAACTATTATGGATCTTTAATCTCCCCTACTTTTCTTCCTTTGATTCTTAACGCAAAATCTTTCACTTTTGAACCAATCCTTATTGAAAACTCCACAATTCCTTTTGAACTCATGAAAAAAAAAGAGATTCCTGATTTTTATCGAGAGTTTTCTTAAGTGATTCGAGTTTTCTTAAGTGATTTAAGATATAATTAACTATAGGGGCTTGCCCTTACAGGGAACTTAAAAGAACCCAGACTTAAAATAAATTCTATTTGACTCTCATATCGAATAGGGGAATCTGCCGGTCATCATGCAAACTTGCAGATCAAACAAAAGTCATTTATTTCTATAATTTATTTAATTGAGTTTATTATCAAGCAATGTATTACCTTTCAGGGTGGTACATTACTCGTGGTTAGCTCGATTATCCAAACTATAGGAATCAATAAGATCAGTTTGACCCCATTTTTTTTTAATTAAAATACATAATTTATAAACTCTATATTACGCTAAATTAAACCGAAATAACCCCGCCCCCACCCGCATTGGCGACCGACAAATTCTGGCGACTCCGCTGGGGACTATTTCCTCTCTCCATATCAATCAGAAATAATTTTTTTCATACATCGGTAATGTGTTTGTTTCCCCCTCCAATCTATTAATGTGAAAAATCATGATTTTGTGGCATACGAGTAACATGTAGAGATGAAGTAGGTAATCAAAAGAATGATCCATAGAATTTTATTGTATCAAGCATGAAGGTGCCATATGAGCTTCGAATTCAATAATTTGAAGGTAGACATCAAGTGTCAAAGTGCTCTCTTATACGCCAACATTAAATGAAATTTTTTGCTTAAGATGTAGTGAAGAGAGATTGCAACCCCCTATATAGTATTCTACAAACGAAGTATAGATCCCGCTCATTATGTAAACAACTTTGAATTAGTTTCTTCCCTATGAGATATCAATAATGAGTTATGGTGTTGATTATTCCTCACTATCTTTAAAGAATCTCCCCTTTTATCATTCTTACACCTCTAGATGAGGATGAATATACATTTTTTTAAGTTCAAGAAAATATTCATTGCTCAATTTTTCTATATTCTAAAATCCATTAAAGAGCTTATAAGCTTTGTTAAAATTATAGTAGGAGTTCAAAAAGTATTGGAGAAACATTATCGTGAAAGTTTAAAGGGCAATATTATAATTTTAAAACCTTAAGCCCGTCGTACTTTTGTCACCCTCATCCAAGGTCTCTAAAGGAACCTTTTAGAGATGTTCTAAGCCTATGACAATTAAGCATTTAGGATGAGTTAAATTTTTTGTAAGGCCGGGCTACTTAAACAAGCTAATATTCATATATACTACAAGGAATAAAATTATATAATAAAAAATTCATCATTAAGTCTTTTAAGATATTTTATAATGGGGCTTGATTTTTAAAATATTCATAGTAAAGATATAAATGGACCAACATTTAGCGAGAAGGCTTCACTTCCAACAAAATTGCCCATTTCTTTATCAAAGCATGTGACAACCCGAATGAGTAAAAATCCACTCCATTTGATGTTACGAGTATAGAATTTCTGCCTTTTGCTTGTCAAAGGAAGGCCTACTTCTACCTATCACTATCTAACTATCTCTCCATTAAGGCTTTTCAAGACCAAATGTGTTGAAACCATATACAAATGGAACATTTCAAGCAACTGACACTAATGTGATCTAGGCCCCAATAGACTACCCATCATAGTATTATACACCTCAAAATAATATGTACAAGAGAGGGAAGGTTATTGGAACCAAAAAAACTTGCTGGGAGAATTAATTAAGACCAAATAATTGAAGCAATTCATCATGGTTGACTCTAAGAGAAAACAATGGAGATAACCTATTAAGATACATAACGATAAACAGGTCTTAATCCAAATAATCCATATCAATGATGTGGTGATAACTAACCATAGAAGAGAAAGGAAATGAGCATCTCATTAAACCAACATAAAATAACATCAATTGGGAGAGATAAACTTATAGTGAATATTTAGACAATCTTATGTTGAACTCATCCCATCTACCTTAATTGAAGCAAATAAGCAAGTGAATGGGAACCCCTTAGAATATTTTGGCATATAGAGGATTTAGCTAGGGCTGTAAAAAAAGCTCGTTGTTTGCGAATAGCTTGTGCTTGACTCGTTCGTTAAGTAAACGAGTCGAACACGAAAAAGCTTTTAAAGGTCAAATTATAAATGAGCCGAACACGAACAACTCTTTGTTCATTTGCGTCTGCTCGTTTTAGCTTGAAATAAAAAATATATATATAATTATTTATATAATAATATATAGCATGTATTATTTATATAATAATATATTATATATATTTATATCTAAGTTTAAATTGTAACACTTCATGTGGTTATGTGGTTAGTGTATTCTTTTGCATATATTTGGTCCAGTTTCAAATCCAACAACTTACTTCTGTTTTTTTCAGTTTAATTTTAACGAGTCAATTTCCAATTGAACATGAACATGAATATTTAAATCGAGCCGAACATGAACACATTGTTCACGAGCCGATTTTGAACACGAGCCAATTTCAAACACGAGCAATTTTGAACGAGCTGAACACGAGCCAAGCCTGAGCTCGCTCAAGCTCAGTTTGTTTGCAGCCCTAATTTTAGCTACGTCGTCGGACAACAAAAGGCTATTCTCGGTCGTAAACTTTTTGATGAAATGCAATTATGTGCTGGGTTAAAGGAATTATTTTAAATCAAACATATTTTTCATTGACAACTTAAAAGATTTAATTTTACATTCATAAATTTAAAGACTAACATTAACACTCATGTAACCGCTTAGTACACAATATTAACTTAAAATAATGCACTCTAATAAATTCTTATGAAACAACATTGGTTCAACAAGTACTTTATTGAAATGTGAGGCTTGCTTTATAAACAACATGTCAACTTAATGGCTAATTAATGATAGTGGAATGTTGGTTGTTACAAATTCTCTATTTAAAATCTTGCAATTTCTTCCACCATTTTCTGCAGCTTTTTGCATGCCTCCTTCTCAGAGCAACCATTTTCTTTGGCATAACATTGAATACATGAAGCAACATGATTCCTTTTTTGTTCATTCTGAAAGATAAATTATCAACATGGGAATTAATAAGTGCATCATATAATCAAAATAAATATCTATTACATTTGAAAATATAGGGCTATAGTGAAAATTACATGATGTTTGACTCTAAAAGATAAAACATGTTTAAATTTAATATCAAATACATATGGCTTACTTTATAAGAACCAATGTCATTTACATAATAAGCCTCCCAACTATACATAATGATTTGATTTCTGAGGAAAGCTAGAAACCCATTCATAGGTATCCTTTGAGATCACTTCCTCCATTCTTAGATATACAACACAAGTGATTAATAAGTACCCAGAAGTAACTAGTGTTACTATCAAATGTTCCTCAAGCGTTGTAATGTGGCCCTCACTGGCCCATTTAGCTTTCTGAAGGTATGCTCGAGTCATATTTTTAAACAGAAATTCAAATAACTAATCAAAACAAAATGCAACTCATTAAGATTGATATATAGTAATATAAATCTCTTGATTTTAATTTAAATTAAGTTGTGTTAATAGCGTGCTATCAATTTTTAAGAAAAGGATATGCTAACTGTTTAGCAAATTTTTAAAAGTACATATAACTGAAATTTGTTTTCATATTTGTAATGAAACCATATTTCTCCTAGATAATATGATGTCGAGATAAAAAAAAGCATTCATAATAAAAACTTTTCAATTATTACCACTTCTTTAAGATAATGAACATGAAAAGAACTGTGTTGAGGTGCTAGCTCATCCTCAGTTTCCTTCAAAGTATTATGAAGCACATGGGAGCATTGTTGTATACATTCTGACAACATAATAACTCCTTCAAGGTCCCAATTGCAAGTATTTATTAAAAAAATATTTTTGGTTCATAAGGCATTGAATTAATATATTAAGATGGTGAGTTTTTATTTTTATTTTCTACCATTCTATTATGTTGGTGAATAACTCAATTTCTTCTGGTGTTCCATAAATATCAAAGATATCATCACTTGCCACTTTAAGGGACATAATCTTTGTATTAATCACTCTGGCATGTCAATTGCATGGTTAAGAGTAAGCAGCAAGAATCCAAATGAATGATTCCAACTACTAGATCACACGCAAAAGGTAAGTATTTGGACAAGTATAACTCTTTCCACCAACTGAAACCATGTGATTAATTAAAATTTCAAGGTTTAATAATCCTTTAAAATTTTATAAAATTGAAACAATCCAACACTACTAGAAATAAAAATATTGAGGAAAATATGAACTTACATTGATATGATTCAAATTTCTTCATGATAAATAGTTTGCAATAGATTGAAATCTAATTTATTAAAATCAATTAGCTTTTAAATGTACAAGTTATAATTTTCATAGATTTACAAGTAGATTCTAGCATTGAGCCAATCGATTCTTCTTGCTAATGGCAAGTCCAAAGCACTTGACATAATCAGAGCTAAAGAGGGCTTTATGTTGCAAATGGATGACTTCAAGTGAATCCTTTAGCATTTTTTAGCTTTATCTAGTATTTCTTCCTAAAAAAATCCTAGAAAATCTGCTTCATTGAAATATGTTTTATCATCCAAAAACTAGATAAATACATTTGCAAGAAATACAAAAGTATTTTATAAATACACTAAGTTGCATTACCTGAGAGCAATGTGCTTAAATATGTGATATTTTTGTTGTCTTAATAATTGAAAATGAAGTGCAACTGCATACAGATTGGCATCATCATTGTCAATGTTCATCTTATGAACTCTACATAATATATCATTGAGTTCCTTTTCATAATGATAGGCCACTCTAAAACGTTCAATTGAGTCAGTTAGTTCAAGTGATTGTTATGGATTAATGGTATCTAGAAGAATATTTCTTAACAGAACCGAGAGCTCTTCATTCTTTTTGATGTGCCAAATTTTTTTGTTCAAAAATCATAAGCATTTATGAAGTTGAAGCATGACATTGCTTGTTTATGAAGTATATGTTTTAGTTCCTTTTGTAACTTTAGAGTTATAAGCTTGTCTTGTCATCGTATATTCTTCTTTCCAAATAAGTCTCTCTTTTGGGATATAAAAATGATTCAAAAAATAAGAGGAATTGGAAAAGAAAGAAATACGACGAGTAGACATACAATTTAAAGGAAAATGGAGAAATTTCATAAGATAAGATTCACATGATTACTCCAAGGAACGTACATCTAAAATGAGATCATATCGAAACAACTTGAAAATGTATTTACGAAGAAACTCCTATGGAAGCAACCTACAACCGGAGAATCAGATTTTTGTGTCATTTTTAGGTTCAAGAGCAGCTTCTAAAAGGATGTATCTCTTTGGTTAATTACATCTGGGGTATACCAAAAAATAATTGATAATAAGATTCTTGCTATATCTCTTTGGTTAATTACATCTGGGGTATACCAAAGAATAATTGATAATAAGATTCTTGCTAAATTATTTTTGTGATTGTTAGTTGAAATGGGTGTGTCCAAGATGATGGCTACCCAAAATAAGAACGTCTCGGTGCTATAATGCTTATACCAAGTTGTAAGGGTAAAGAGAAAGTATCTTGCATATCAGATGGTCAGGAACAAAAGTTATATCAAATTACAATAAGATCATCAACCATCTTGCTAGACATCCGGAGAGTGTTGGTCGGGTCATCAAATATTGCAACAGATTAAATTTTGAAATTAGGAGAATCTTATGAGAAGCATGTAATGCCTAAGCTTTTGGGCAGCAAAAATTAAAGCTAGGCAATGCTTCTCAATAGATGGATACCTTATATCTGTCAGTATTAGTCGGCGACTCAAGTAGTAGAGTGTGCTCCAAATTCCCGAATGGGACGAGGATTTTAAGGAATGGAAAAGAGAAAATCATTGACTTGGGCTAAGAGGGCTCCAAGAGAGTCGTGTAAGGCCGCGGTATAAAGCATCAACGGTTTCCCCATGATAGGGGTTGCCAAAATAGGAGGTGTCATTATATTGCTTAACTTCCTCAAATGTCCAAGAATCAACAAAAAAGATCTTTAATAAATCCATTTACAACAATGAAATAAATAAAATAAAAATAAATAAAGAACAAGAAGGAATTGATGAAAGAAATCAAAATACAATGAATTTTCTTTTGACTATAAACAAATTGTTTTCAAATATTGATAATACTAAGACTAGCAATAAAAATTCCAATACTTATTGGAACTTATCTTCCCTATCCCAAGCATATGTTTTTTACAAAATATCCCAAAACCAATTACTTAATAAGTATCATTTGAGACCTGTATTTCAATATCAAGGGAGCTATCCTTTTTTTAAGGATAATTTAAAAGACTGTTGTATGATACACGAAATATTTAATTCTAAATCAAGGCAAAAGCAAATTAATACGTTTGTAATGAACAAATGGAAAAGCTGGTTAAAAAGTTATTATCAATACGATTTATCTGCGTTCTTCAACCCAAATGACATCACTGTGTAGTAGAAAATCCCGATAGGTGTTTTGAAGGTTGTAAGTGTTGCATCCTCGGGAACCATATTGATTTTGTTGTATCCCGATGATCCATCCACGAAAGAGAAAATTTAATGTGTATAAGCGATATCCATTATCATTTATGGTATGAGTAATAGGAATTCGTCTTTCAAGATATGATATTTTATCATATAAATACATAAGCCTCTTTGTTCAAATATCTGAAGTCGACACAAACACATATTTGTCCATTTTTCTTCTTAACTAGGACAATGTTGGCTAACCATGTGTGGTATTACTCTTCTTTTACAACGTTAGCATCTATTAATTTTTTCACTTCAGCGATGACTTGCTGCTCTATTTTGAGGAGCATTCTTCTGGGAGCTTGTTTCACTGGGGTCATATCGTTATCTACCCTGAGTTTATGAACTGCAACCTCTGCTGACAGTCCTGCCATTTCATCATAGCTCCATGCGAAGAAATCTTTTAACTCTGTTAACAACTTGATCAATTCTAAAGATTCTTCATCGTTGAGTAGAGAACTTATAAATATAGGTCGGGGTTGCTCTTCAGTCCCGAGGTTAATTTCCTTTAACTCATCAATAGTTGACTTGATTTCCTCCTTAAATTATGGCGGAGCATTTTTTATCCATCGAGGTAATCTTCTTCTGATTCACTAGTAACAACCATACAAAATTATGAATCATCGATTGGCATGACTGTACCAAATCCAAGACTCTCTTTCAAGTTTGGAGTTTGACTTTTAACTTTCCGTAATTTTTTCAAAAAGTTGTAATTTATCTTTCGGCATTTGTTTTGGCAAATGTCCCTGTTGAATTAACTTTTGTACTCAAGGCAAAAAAAAAAATAACCAAAAGGCTATTCCATTAATTCATTAGGATCATCATCCAAGTTTACATGATTTTCAAGATAAGTAGAGGTAGAAGCACAACAAAACTTGATTGACTTTGAGCCAGTAGAGGTAGAAGCACAATAAAACTTGATTGGCTTTGAGCCAACGCTATGAAATTCCTTGACATCTAAACTCTTGACTTTTTGAGGGAGAATCAGAGTAAAGGTCATGGGGTTCACATAGTGTTTTATTCGATCATACATCGTCTCATATTCACTTTGCTCTGTATCTTCTAAGGATATCTCGTACTAAGATTTTTTCTGTTTTGTCATCATTATTTCATCTCCAGAATTGTCTTCACCACCAATGTTGATGGTTGGCCTAGTCCGTTCAACAATTAAGTCGGTTCTTCCTCGTCCACATCCCTGGCCTCGACCTCGGGTGTGCGAACTAAAAGAACCCCCACCAATTTGTTGTAAAAGAGTGGTGAAAGATCGATGAAGCGGAGTTGATTGACCCTTCCATTGTAATTCTTCTGAATCTTCACTTTTGTTTGTCACAATTTCATGAGAGAAGACAATTTTCTTTGGAAGCACGTAGTAGACGGCATCTTCATGAATACCAACTTCATGCACTGAAAATGGTAGTAAATATCCCTTGATGCAATGTTCTTGTCCTTCTTTGTAGTACTTGATGCACTGGTGTAGAGACGATGGAACCATGTTGTGTTCATGAATCCACGGTTGACCCAGTAGAGCTTTGAAAGAGGTCTCGGCGTCAATCATATAGAATTTATCAATTTTTGTTAGTTCTCCAACCTTCGTAAGTAATGTAATTGATTCGAGGGCTCTGCTTATTCTCCAACCTTCATAAACAATGTAATCGATCCAAGGGCTTTTTCTCCCTTTTGGTTGAATCCTCTTAACATCATTTTATCGGCCGTAAGCTCTTGGGCTTCAATGTCCAAATAGACCAATGTTCGTAGACTCATCAAGTTGAGTGATGCTCCTGGATCTACTAAAAGTTTGTACAACACAAATCTACATCAGTAAGGTTTATCCCAAGCTGTTCCTTCAACGAGCAATCTTCATCTGAAGATGTGCCGACCAACTGGGCTAAGAAAATCTATGGGTCAAGCAAAGTTGTAATCAGAGACTCTCTCATCTCCTTTGACAGGATTAGAGCATCATAGATGCTTAATTTGGCCAGAAATTTCCTAAGATGAGCTAACACATTGTAATCCACTTTGCATGGTCCTCCAATTTTCTCTTGGTTGTGTGGTTCTTCCTCTGGCGGAGGTGGAGGTAGTTCTTCTCGAGTTACTATCTGCTTTCCTTTATTTGTTGGAGCTATTTTTTAGGGTAATACTCTCCCACTCCTTAAATTCACCTCTGTAATTTCTTCTTCTTGAGATATCATTATCGAATATTTTAGTGTTTCTTCTTTGTCGAAAAGATCTAAGTTGATGGCAAGCGGTGCACCGTGGCGCCGAGGATTGGTTCCTCACTCCTAGTGCTGTCGTAAGCGGTATCATCGATGTCTTATTCGATCTTTTTAGCGAGTTCATTGGACTCAATTACGATGTGTGGATAGTTATGAGAATTGAGATCAAGGCTAGATTGGTCAAAATCAGTTACGTTATCACCAGAAATAATTAAAACCTAGTCAGAATCATAATCATCATATTCATAAGACCCCAACCATAAGACCCCAGAGGGGTAAAAAGATAATCATACAAAGTCAGAGGTTCGAGGATTTTATTCCTCGAATCCGAAACAACTAATCTAGTAGAGGCAACCCCTATCCTAGCCCCCGTGTTATCAATCTTCGTAGTGGTATCCTTCTTCTTCTTTGTCTTTGACAATGAAGTTCCTTCAACGAGCAATCTTCATCTGAAGATGTGCTGGCCAACTGGGCTTAGAAAATCTCTGGGTCAAGCAAAGCTGTAACCAGAGACTCTCTCATCTCCTTTGACATGATTAGAACGTCATAGATGCTTGATTTGGCCAGAAATTTTCTAAGATGAGCTAACACATTGTAATCCACTTTGCATGGTCCTCCAATTTTCTCTTGGTTGTGTGGTTCTTCCACTGGCGGAGGTGGAGGTAGTTCTTCTCGAGTTACTATCTGCTTTCCTTTATTTGTTGGAGCTATTCTTGAGGGTAATACTCTCCCACTCCTTAAATTCACCTTTGTAATTTCTTCTTCTTGAGATATCATTATCGAATTTTTTGGTGTTTCTGCTTTGTCGAAAAGATCTAAGTTGATGGCAAGTGGTGCACCGTGGCGCTCGAGGATTGGTTCCTCACTCCTGGTGCTGTCGTAAGTGGTATCATCGATGTCTTATTCGATCTTGTTAGCAAGTTCATTGGACTCAAGTATGATGTGAGGATCATTTTGGGAATTGAGGTCGAGGCTAGATTGGTCAAAATCAGTTACGCTATCACCAGAAATAGTTAAAACGTAGTCAGAATTTTAATCATTATATTCATAAAACCCCAGAGGGTAAGAAGATAATCATACAAAGTCAGAGGTTCGAGGATTTTATTCCCCGAATCTGAAACGACTAATCTAGTATGGGCAACCCTTATCCTACCCTCCATGTTATCAATCTTCGTAGTGGTATCCTTCTTATTCTTTGTCTTTGACAATGAAAAATCTATTGGTGAAATCTACATCTCGGGCTTGGCAGACTGAAGACTCTGAACGTATGCTTGTTTTGAAGCATTCTGAATTTAGTTCAGGACCCTCTTGAGCTTGTTCCAAGTCGTACTCCATCCATATTTTCTAGTATACGGGTCAATCGGAGAGATTGGCTCAGCCGAAATCATATTTATGGAACATTTTTTTAGGTTCTTTTAAATATTCCTTTGGGAATGTTATATTTCCTTCTTTGAGATTCTTCTTGAGCCAATCCTTGAAGACAAAACATTCTTCTATAGTGTGTCCACGTAATCGGTGATACGGACAATAATTTGGTTCATCCTTCTTGTGGACCTCTTCGGGTTTCTTTGGATCTGGTAGTCTGAACTCAGGTTTCTTCATCAAACTTCTGAACAACTTGGATATTGGTTCATCTTTGAAGGAATACACCACTTTCTGTCGCTCTGCCAAAGATATTCTCTTATTCTCTGTTCAAGATGATCCTCCTTGAGGTCGTCGCTGGTCAGACTGGCTATTATGTTTCTGAGCATGCTGTAATGAAGATTGACAAGGATTTTCTGCATATATCTTCATTGATTGTTTCCCTTTATTGACAGTGGCTATTGTTCCTGACTTCTTTTCAAATACTCTGGTTGCCTTGGATTTCTCGTGAGAATCCATATGTTTAATTTCTTCTTGAAGATTGCTGACTTGCTAAGTAGCTTCTCGAAGGATTTGATGGTGAGTCCCTTAAGAATGCAAGCTATTGGCCTATGAATGTTTTTGAGTAGGATCTCAATTGTGTGATGTTCCTGTAGCTGGGCTCACACTTCATGCTAAGGTTTCTCCATCTCAACATGTAATCCACCAAAGTCTTGTTGGGCTTTTGATTTTCCATCATGAGCTCTCCTATAAAAACACGGTGTTGCGCTCTGGCAAATCTCTTCACAAATAATTGTTCTAGCTCAGCAAATGTCTTAATTGATCCATTGAGCAAATCAACACACCAATCGAAAGCAATCCCTGACAGGCTGCTGACAAACTGTTGGAAGTGTAAAGCCTCGTTACTTCTTGTGTTGCCACAACTGGCTCAAATATATGCTATATGCTGTCTGGGATTTCCAGTCCCATCAAATAACTTAAAGTTTGGGGACACAAAACCCTTACGGAATGGTACGCAACGAATTCTTCTGAGTAAGGTCTACCCATTAAAACAAATGCACCACCCTTAGATTGGGTTAAGGCCTCCCGAACTTGCTCGACCATTTGCTTAAATTCCTTCTCCGGTATGGCGCTTGATGGAGAATCCTTCTTTGGTTGCTCATCCATATTTGCTGAAGCAACTTCCCTTCTTTCATCTGTGATATGTATAATCTCTGATTGGTTAACCTCTGAAGAGGCTAACTGTGGTACTTCAGATTTTCCTTGAATTGTTGCCATGGTGGTCATGACTGCGGCCATCTCTTCTATACTTTTCTTCAGTTGGCTGACTTGCTCATCCCTTAGGAGGATGGCCCTACGCAACTCATCTATGACGTTCTCTTTGATGAGAGATTGAGCATCACGTGCAGATGTAGCGGCTCTGGTCTCGATAACATGAGCATCCATGAAATCTTTCTTGAGGTAATCATTATAGTCAAAATCTTCATCATCGTCAATGGAAACTCCATGTTCCCGAGCCAACTTAGAAATCTCGACCCTGAGCTTCTCAACTTTTCCTTCAATTATTGATTCTTGAATTGCCTTAAGATCTAGAGGACCCTGCTGGATCTCCTCCTCTTGTTCCTCCATCTCATTGACAATTGCTGCAACAATGTCAGATAATTTGGACCCTGGCTTTATTCCATGCTCTTGCCTTGTGGGCTTACTGGACCGTATCAGTACATCGACCTTGAGTATCCACACCTTTTTCTTTGACGGTGATGTCTTGAGATGAAGTGACTCAGCAGAAACATCGGTATGTAGAAGAGAAGTATGCTCCCCATGGTACATACCGACTACAATATTGGGTAATTTCTACATCTTTTCCTCTGAGACTTTAGGAATATCTTTATAGTGGGTGATTGATAGAATTCTTGGACCCAGTCGTGACTTAATCGATCAACAACCTGCAGGTCTAGTAGCGGTAGAATCAGTAGTGACAATATCAGTATCAACTTCGCTCCATAAACGGAACCAAACGAGAATGTAATCTCTTCACAAATAATTGTTCTAGCTCAGCAAATGTCTTAATTGATCCATTGAGCAAATCAACACACCAATCGAAAGCAATCCCTGACAGGCTGCTGACA
>NW_018164858.1:572761-577691 GCF_001263595.1 Phalaenopsis equestris
GGGCAAACCCCCACACCAAAAATAGTGCCGACAATGCCATAATGGAGCATAAAGAATGCCCAAACAGAGAAAATCATCTGTGATTCATGTAATCGTGTTTTTTCTTTAAGTTTTTTCTTGTCATAATCACAACTGTCGCTATCAAAAAGTGAAAAAATAAAAAAAAATTTAATATGTAACAATCTGCACAAATATAACAACCCGGATAGAAAAATAGAAGACAAAAAGATGTCAAAAATCAGTTATGAATATAAAAATGTGTAACTCCCTATTAAAGCAGGGACCTAAAAAAGTACTATAAAGATTTATAACTTCTCTATTAAATCAGAGACCATAAAAAGACAAAAATAATATGCAATTCCACCATGAAAGCAGGGACAAACATGTAATTTTAGACTTGGTACCCCTATATCCTATTAATAGGCGAATCATACCATGTATAAGGAAGAGAGTGGGGTTTTTTGGCTCTTTTCTCTAGACCCATCTTTTGTAAGGTCCCTCTGTCTTTCTCTTTTAATCCTTATATTTTATATATAAAATGGATCAAAGGGACCGAGAATACTGATGCACCCCTACTGCGTGTTGTTCTTCTGCATGTTTTATGTCAATTCAATACCCCTGAGACAGTGCCAAAAACTTGACCCGACCTGTAATTACGCAGTAATTTAGCTTTCAAAAGACGACCAAAAACTTGACTCAATTTATACTTAGCAATCAATATACAAAATTTGAAATATTATGAAATATAGCAAATAGTTCACACACTATGGGTTCTACGTAAGTGCACGTATCGCTTCAAGTAATACTTCAAGTAATTCGCTTCAAGTAATATAAGACTTTTTGATTAAGCCCCAAATATTGATCCCACAAGGAAGCGAGAAAAGATTTTTTTAGTCAAATTTCAGTCTACTACTATTATTCATTAGTTTGGAAAGTCAATTGAAATAGTCTTTTATCTAGCAACTACTCCTAAATGCGAATGTTAAATGTAAGGATAGTAACTATTCCTAAATGTAAATATTAATTCTGAAGATAACCCTTTTTGGATGAGTTGGTTTGGAGAATTTTAGGATGTTAAAAACTACTATTCTTATGTAGCGAATTGGATAATGTAAATGAATGAGATACATTAAATATTGTATGTGCCAAATAAGAGCAATTTTAATTCTCTACCCTGATTCGGTGTTAGGTGTTAATTCGGTGTTATAGAAAATCATTGGTTGATCTTAGTTTAGCCCCTAAATCCGTGGCTAGGTGAGGAGGATACTGACTCTCACTCCCCTTCCCCTGAAGGCTAACTCTCACTTTAGTTTTTAAACATTAAGATCGAATTGAGGATCGAATTTATGTCACCCTAGAAATCTCCAATTCTACACTCAACAAAGTATATTTCTCTATTTATTTGCACTTAATATCATGAACAAAATACTATTTATTTGCACTATTTCCCTATTTATTTGCACTTAATTCCATGAACGAAATATTTTTTTATGAACTTAAATGTTATTCTCACTCTGTTGTAGAACTCATACTCCATTTCTCGGATCATATGTTTCACAACATATTTTAACAATTCAATTGGTCAGATCGAAAAGTAAATTAAGAGCAGAGTTAAAAAACCATCACAATTTATAATTAAAACTTTTTATAGCATGTATCCCAATATCTTAAACATGAATTATACTCATTGCAAAATAAAAGTAAAAGGAAAATAACGGCATAATCTTCTCATGCCACTATTTTCAAAAAAAAGAAAGAGTAAGAGAAACACATCACAAAGCACGAAGAAAACACAACAAAAAACTTCATTAAATCAAAGCAAATCCACTAGATAAGTGTTTAAAAAATCATAAGATAATGAAGAACACAACACTTAGCTTTATCCTCTTGAAAGAAAGATAAAAATCTCTCTCACAAAGTCTCCCGCTGATCCATGCTAGAACATTCCCTTACAAATTCTCTCAAAATTGCCTCACCAATCTCTCCAAAAAGTTAAAAATCTATATTTTTACTCCTATTATAAGATCTCTAAACATTCTCCACATTTTTTCCTGAAGTACACACCCACCCACACACACACACACACACACACTATGAGAGGCGCCAACCCCCAGGATGAATTTCCCAAGATATGCCTCAAGCAACCTTCCAAAAAGCGTCCAAATACATTGATTCTTCTATAAATTCGCCCAAGATCGCGTCCAAACCATCTCAAGCACTGTAGGCACCATTTTGAGCATTTTCAACTTCATTTTTGGCGTCATTTTTTGCACTCTAGCACTGTCGCCGACCACCCTGCGCAGCTCCACCATTTTGCTTCGTTTTGCTCTGTTTTAGCTTTGTTTTGCCTCGTTTCACTTGTGTTGCGTTCCTAAAAGATAGAAATACAAAATGAACATAAAAAAAAAACTTCATTTAATGTGTAATTTAATTTAGAAATGTGTGAGAAGTGTAAAATAGATTAAGCATAGAAAGACATCGAAATGTGTTAGGACAAAATTTTCTTTCTTGCTCGTTTTTGCTCCAAATTGCACCATTTTTATTTCTTTTTCTCCAAAACTTCATTTCTTGTCCCTGAAACAAAAAAATATACAAAATACATTCCTTTAGAGTACAATATCATTGAAAATCACCAAATATAGGCATTAAAAATATATGAAAAATTGAACATTTTTAGGCGTATCAAAATCCCGAAAACTTAAATGTTACTTGTCATCAAGTAACACTTTTACTACATAAAAATATGACTTATAGTGAAGAATTTAACTTTTAGATTTTCATTTTTGGTCTACTAAATATAATAACACTAAAAAAGAAAAATTTAAAATAACTCAAGTTAATACTAAAAGTATAAGAATATCTAATAGTTAAGTCACTTAGAATATCCATATGAAAAATTGCAAATTGTCATATTAAACCCACTTAGAATATCCATATCATATTAAAGTCCCTTAGAATATCCATATGAAAAAGAACTTCATGAGAACTTTATTAGTAAGGATATTATTACTCAAATATAAGTTTAAAAAATATAATAAGCCTTCTTCCTCAAGTTGATTCAAGTGAACCCATTTTTTTATTATACATCTCATCATGCTTCTCCTCACATACTTTTCTTTTCTTTATATTTTCTTTTTATTTTCTTTGAGGATCATTTTTTAATGCTTTCTTTTTTTTTCTTTTTCATGTGAGTATTACTATAGTTGGATAGCCTTTAATAGTTTTGAACTTCACTATCCTCTTCTTGAAGTTAAAAACTTTTCACATTCCTTAACTTTATAAATTCATATTAGCTTTGAAGATTTTTCATAAAGCGTCATTCTTTTCTTCTTACATGAAACTCTAAGATTCTTAATACTTCAAAAATACAATTTCCTTTACTTTAAATAGAAAAAAATTGTCTTATTCTTTCATACCAAATATCTTAACTTTAGAATCAACTTTCATTTATTAAAAAATTTACC
The DNA here is from genome assembly GCF_001263595.1 of Phalaenopsis equestris. Classification (NCBI taxonomy): domain Eukaryota; kingdom Viridiplantae; phylum Streptophyta; class Magnoliopsida; order Asparagales; family Orchidaceae; genus Phalaenopsis; species Phalaenopsis equestris. Next base: position 576,226 of record NW_018164858.1, read on the forward strand.
TAAATTTACCATAATATTTACGAACATAAATATAGTCATTTAAAGTTAAACTCTAATATCCTAGGTCATGTTAAATTAATTGTCATGATAAATTAAAATTTTAAAATATAACTAATTGAGGACAAATAAAAATTTTGTTTCATTCTTTTAAATAAAAATTTTCTTCCGCCAAACTTAAATTTTTAAATATTTTGCAATCAATTCCATAAAATGTAGCAGAAAGAAAAAGTAAAAGTTGAACCTACTTACTACTACAACATCCTATCAAATTCATATACATGCATAATCATGATAGAATGACTGCAGGAGAAAGTAAATCTAGCCTAAAAAATGTTTGCAATAATATTAAACTAAAAGGAAGTATACTCAATTAAAATTTTTTTTTTCTTCCTACCCCTAAACTTGATTTTTTAAAATGTATAGCATTTAGTACAAAATATATAAGTAGGAATAAAAATAATTCAGAAATTCTATCTACCACAAATGTCTATCATAAACATCTACAATTATTTATCAGGATAGAAAACATGTAGTAGAAAGTAAATCTAAAATAAACATGCCAGAATGAAATTAACTAAACTAAAGTCTAACTAGCATAACATGTATCAGCATTGGAATATAAAAATGTTCTTCAAGTCTTATAAAATTGTAACACAAACACAAACAAACAAACAAGATAAATGAGGTCAATTCATCCTCCATCTCATTGCATCTCACTAACTTACTTCCAATTTCTAATGGAACCACTACACAGATATATTGGGTACTTATAAATGATTTTATAGATTTTAATCCTAATAATAAGATTATCCCTGATACATTGGGTTGCAAACACCAACCTCAGGTGTTATCATATCCCACTAATTAAGAACCTCTAGTAGTTATAAGGATAATGTAAAATCATCCACATGTTACTCATCAAATAGGTTAGCTACTCCTATCAAATGAAAACAGGGTCAAAGAAAGGTAACAAAATTGAGATGGAATTGTTACTGATAAATTCATAATGGCCCTTCTAAAACACAAGTATGGGTTATACCCGATTTGTAGTGGACTCGTCAATCCAATTACTACAAGAGAACATACAAGTCTAACCATAATAAGACTAACCATAATAGTCTAACCATAATAAGAAGTTAAGAAATCACTTCCCTCATGACACACAAAAAGCAAATCAAAGTACTAACAATCCAAACATCTACCAATCATCAATCTAATTAATCAATCTATACTAAAACAAACACAATACAACACTAACAATCATAACTCTCTGTTGACCTCACTTTTGGTTGAGGTCTAGAAAACTTCTTTAGTAGCCTAGGTCTAGCCATAGGACTTTCCTATTGACTAGTCTTAGAAAATTAGAAGAGGTACCCCACCATTAGAAATTCAAAACTCTTCTTTTTACTCAACTTGAAGTTTCACATATTGATCTTAACTTCTAGCATTTAATAGGTAAGATCATT
>NW_018164858.1:584584-585760 GCF_001263595.1 Phalaenopsis equestris
TTATATTAAATAGGGGAATTTTTCGGCCAATATATTGGTTTCGCAGATCAAACGGATGTCATAACTTTCTCTAATTTATTTGATCGAGCCTCACCCTCAATTCTTGTATTCCTCCTTTGGGATAGATACAGAATTTGAGGTAAAGTGCTCTCCCATTTAAACTATGAAAATTATGGGGTCAGTTTGACTTCATCTGTTTCAAAACTAAATTTTTTTTAATGTCCTTCCGAAGAGGGCAACGGGATTTCAATTCCGATGGCCGATAGCTTCTTACGGGCAAACTCCACACCAAAAATAGTGCCGACACTCTCAAACACGCTAAATCAAACCATACTAATAATTATGGGTTGCCTCCCATAAAGCACTTTGTTCAACATCGCTAGCCCAAAAAATGATTCCATCTGGATCAAAATTCCAATTAAGTAATCATTGATCAATCGCCAAAATTTTTCCAGATCCAGGGATTCCTATAAAGTCCTCAAATTTAAAATTTTCTTTCAGCTCTTCCTTTTCAGATTGATTCATAGCATTATTCCTCATATTTTCTTCTAAATCCAATATTCTTCTAGTGGTTTTCTCAATTTTCATATTAATATCATCCTTAAATTTTATTAGAAATGAATCATTATAAGATACTTCATAATCTCTGACAGCGACTTTTTATATGCTTAAAATACAAAATAAATATGAATGTAATAAATATTCAATAATTGTAAAGTCACACTTATCAACACAAGTATACATATCGCTCAAGTAATATAAGGCTCTAATGGAGTCCTAGATATCAATCCCACAGGGAGTGGTTAGAACTGCGGACTAAGATTTTAGAAACACAATACTTTAATCACAACAATAAAGTTCAATTTGCTTATCTGTCACTAATAGACAATTGAAATAAATAGATAATTTTAATACTATTAAATAACTAATGATACTAAGGAGGGTTTAATTGTGATATTCAATATATAAGAAAACATCATTCTCCTTGTCAAGAAATTATAGTGAATGAATAAACTGAATTAGTTCAATTTATATTGTGCCAAATAGAAGCATACCTATTTTTTACCCTTTGGTCCAGACATAAAGAACATTGACTAATCCTACGTTTGTTTACTGAATCTGCGGCTAGGCTGGGAGGATACTAGCTCTCACTTCGGAGCTCCCACGTTCCCCTCA
>NW_018164858.1:586146-589336 GCF_001263595.1 Phalaenopsis equestris
ACAACAAAACTCGGAATTCATATATAAAATTAAAGTCATACAAACTACAATAAGTAAATAACTTATCTCTAATTTCTCCCCAAGAACACTCCTCGAAGTTCCTCTGAATCTCTTCCTTTTTTTACAACACACATAATTCCTCTTCGAAGTAGCAAGGAGGAAGAAATCTCTCACTTTCCCTCCACTCTTACAATCTCTCGAAGAATTCCTCACAATTGTTACACTCTATTGGAAATTCTATACATTAATGGAACCTCTCTAACCTCCAAGGCCTCTAGCCTCTCTCAAGTTTCGGCCAAAATGTTCTTTTAAAGTTGTGGATGAGCTTTCCTAAGAGTTGCCTAAGAATCCCTTCAAAATTTGGCCTTATCCAAAGCTTGAGTAGGCATAACCGTCGATCTCGCCGTCGGCGGCCTCGAGGGCGCCGTCGGGTCACCGTCGGCGGGGTCGAGGGTGCCGTCGGCGGCCTAGTTCACTTCTCCACATTTTGGTCATTTTCACTCCAAATTCGCTCCTTTTTGCATCTTTTTGCTCCAATGACCCTAATTCATCATTCCTGCAACAAAATATCAAAAATACCTTTCTTTAAAGTGCAATAACATCAAAAACAGTATAAAATAGGTATGAAAATCTCAACATATTTTCCTTTGGTCAATCTCCCAAATTTTAGATCGAATTACCTCTAAATAATTCAGATTCCGGATTAAATTCTTCTAGGTTACTCTTCTGTTTCAAGTTATCTTCTAATGCTTCCCCTTTGTACTGAGTAAATGATGGAGGTGGTCTTTCTATATTATCTTAGTTGAGGAAATAGGTTTTTCTAATTCCTTAGAAAATTCTTCCATTAGTCTTTCAATCCCCTTATCCTCATCTTTCAACTTGAAGTTCTTTTGAAACAAATCCTCAAATTCTCTTCTAAATATCAGTTAAACAATTTCAAATTGCTCATAATTCATCTCCTTAGGATTTATCTTAGAGTCAGTAGATAAAATCTCTGTGGTGTAACTGTTAATTGCATTAATAATCTGCCCCAACATTAGAATCTCATTCATTTTGTCTGTATACCATGGAATATGTCATTCAACGATTTTGAATAACTCTTGCATAGGAGATATTTTACTGATTTCTTCATTTAATTCAGGTTCATCTTGTTATTGAGTCGAATATGAAGATATAAAGACTGGTGGTGTAGATGAATTCTCTAAATAGGTAGGCTTTAAAATTGTATGAGGTATATTCATTTTACTTTCATGAGATTTTTCAACATATGGAAATTAAAGTTTACTATTTTCGGTAACGTCCATCATTTCACACCTCTCCTAAAAATACATACAGTCTTTTTTAAACAACATTTTAGACTCATCATGAAAGTCCATTTCGATCTCATATGTTAACTTACTCTCAAAACTTTTTTGGAAATAGTCTTTACTTAGTTACTTAGATACTTTACTTAGATAATCAATTTCATCCATCCAAAAATAATCATTATTTTTTCTCTCAGCTGGATAATTCATAGTCTTTAACACACTAAAAGTGGTTTCATGGTCATTAATATTCATAGTCAACTTTCTTTTTTGCACATCCATCATAGTTTGTCCAGTAACAAGAAAATGTCTCCCCAAAATAATGGGATATTCTTTATCTTCCTCCATATCTAATACAATAAATTCCATAGTAAAGATAAATTTATCCACTTTAACAAGCACATCTTCTATAATTCCTTTTGGATAAATGATAGATCGATCAGTTAACAGAAGAGTTATAGTAGTGGGAGAAATATCGGCTAAACCTAACCTTTTAAATATAGATAGAGGCATCACATTAATACTCGATCCTAAATCACACAAAGCTTTTCCACATAATCGTTTTCCAATTACACAAAGAATTATAAAGCTACAATGATCTTTAAGCTTTTGAGAAAAATTTTTCTGAAGTATAGCGCTGTACTTCTCACTTAGTGCACGCTGCACTCCTCAATTAGTGCAATTGTCTCATAATCCCCAAATTTCCTTTTCTTGTTTAATATCTCTTTCATAAATTTTGCATAACTTGGCATCTGTTGCAAAGCTTCAGTGAAAGGAATATTTATCATAATCTTTTTTTCAAACTCAAGATCATAAGGCACAAGTCTTGCAGAGCCTTTGTTTCGCATACGCAACACAACAAACAATACATTAACAATTAAACAAATAACAGATGAAATATATTCAGATCTTTACAAACATGTTCTTCGGGTCTTTTATTTTTATTTGTTTCTCTCACAACTCCTTTCTCTTTTTTGACCACATCCTCTATCTATCTTCCACTTCTTAATTGGATAGCTTCTATTTGTTCATTATTGTTCTCTTTAGGGTTGATCTCAGTGTTACTAGGAATTGTTCCTTGGGGTCTATTGCAAATATTGCTAAGTGAATTAAAGTGAATTAGCAATTTGTCCAAGTTGATTCTCTAATGTTCTAATTGCAGCATTTTGAATTTACAACTTGTTTCTCATTTGCAATACCACTTCTTCTATATACATCTTCTTACCCTCAAATTGATGATCATTATTAGAGTATGGTGGATATGAAGGTCTATAGTTTGTGTTCCCCTGATTATTCCAACTTCCACTAGGATTTGCATGATTATTTTCCCATTGTTGGCTTCCACCCCAAGTAGTATTGTTCCAGTTAAAATTAGAATGGTTCTTCCAACCTGGGTTGTAAAAGTTAGAATACGAGTTGTTTATGGTATTTAAAGTCTCATATAATAAGTTAGAATCAATAAGTTGCCCTAATGAACTTTGTCTCATCTGATAAGTTAGAATCAATCATATGCCCCAATGAACTTTTCTCACATGGCTGGTTCATTCCAAATTGGTTCATTCCAAATTGGTCCAACTTCCTTGATATTGTAGCAACTTGAGATGCATAAATTGCAATTGCATCTGTATCATGAACAATGGCTACATTTTTAGGATTTACCATTGTAGAGGGCCATTGAAATTCATTTCTAGCCATTTCTTCAATTAAAGCATATGCTTTATTAAATGATTTTGACATTATTGATCCTCCAGCGACAATGTCAATTGTAAACCTATTGGATTCTACTAACCTATTGTAAAAAGTTTGAATGATTAACCAATCAGGCAGAGCATGGTGTGAACACTTTCTTAGGAGTTCCTTAAAGGAGTTCCAAGCTTCGTATATTA
>NW_018164858.1:589384-594394 GCF_001263595.1 Phalaenopsis equestris
AGATAATATTACTGACAAAATGAGATAATATCGTTTCTAAGTTTAGTAGTCCTTGAAGGTGGAAAATACTTAGCTAGAAATCCTCCCAATTTTTACTCCCAATTTTTAATAGAGTCGGGTGCTAATGAGTATAATCACATTTGAGCCTTCCCTTAGTGAGAAAGGAAAAAGCCTTAGTCTAATCGTATCGTCTGACGTGTCGTTATAACAAAATGTAGCACAAAGTTCTAGAAAACTTGATAAGTGTAAATAGGGATCCTCCGAAGAAGTTCCCCAAAACTGGTTGTTTCTGCGCCAATTGGATAATATCTGAATTTATTTCAAATGAGTCAGCTTTTATGACAGGGGTTTGTATACTTTAGTGAATTTGTCGTAGGATTTATATAATCCCTCAAAAATTTATGATGATTTTCCAAGTTAATATTTTGAATGTTTTCCATTTCCATTTCTAGTTCTTCAAGTCCTTTCTGTTTTTTTATTTTTTTTATTTTTCCTAACTCAGGATCATAAGACACAAGTCCTACCGATCCTTTATTTTGCATACGCAACACGAAAACATTAACACTTGAACAAATAAAACAAAAGATTTATTTAACACAACAAAACATTTTCAAAAACACCTTGTTTTTGACACAACCAGTTTTTTCACAACAATTTTTCATACAAAAAATACTTTTCACACAAAAATAATTTTTACGACACTACAGTTTTCCAAGTCTAAACCTAATTACTTCAACTAAAATTCTCCAAAAGTTCTTACCGAAGCTTCCTCGACAACGGTTCCAAAAACTTGACGCGCCCCTAGTGCGTGTTGTTCCTCTACATGTTTTATGTCAATTTAATTCTCCTGAGACGGTGCCAAAAAATTGACCCGACCAGTATTTACGCAGTAATTTAGCTTTCAAAAGATGGCAAAAAACTTGACCCAATTTATATTTAGCAGCTAATATACAAAATTTGAAATATTATGAAATATAGCAAATAGTTAACACACTATGGGTTCTACACAAGTGCACATATCACTTCAAGTAATATAGGACTTTCTGATTAAGCCCCGAATATCGATCCCACGAGGAAGCGGGAAAGATGTCCTTAGTTAAATTTCAGTTTACTACTATTAGTCTTTAGTTTGGAATGTCAATTAAAATAGTGTTTTATCTAACAACTACTTATAAATGTGAATGGTAAATGTAAGGATAGTAACTATTCTTAAATGTAAATATTAATTCTAAAGATAACCATTTTTGGATGAGTTGGTTTGGAGAATTTTAAGATGTTAAAAACTATTATTCTTATGTAGCAAATTGGATAATGTAAAGGAATGAGATACATTAAATATTATATGTGCCAAATAGGAGCAATTTTAATTCTCTACCCTGATTCAGTGTTATAGAAAATCAATGGCTAATCTTAGGTTTAGTCCCTAAATTTGTGGCTAGGCTAGGAGGATACTGACTCCCACTCTAGAACTCCCACTTCCCTTCCCTGAAGGCTAACTCTCGCTTTAGTTTTTAAACACTAAAATCGAATTGAAGATTTTTATTCTATCACCCTATAAATCTCCAATTCTACACCCAACAAAGTATATTTCCTTATTTATTTGCACTTAATACCATGAATAAAATAATTTCATGGACTTAAATGTGATTATCACTCTGTTGTAGAACTCATACTCCATTTCCCGGATCATATATTTCACAACATATTTTAATAATTCAATTGACCAGATCGAAAAGTAAATTAAGGGCGGGGTTGAAAAACCATCTCAATTTATAATTAAAACTTCTTCTAGCTTGCATCCCAATATCCTAAACATGAATCCAACTCATTGCAAAAGAACTCATTGCAAAAGAAATTGCAAAAGAAAAGTAAAAGGAAAATAACGACATAATCTTCTCATGCCACTATTTCCAAAAAAAGAAGAAAGAACAAGAGAAACATATTTCAAAGCACGAAGAAAACACAACAAATAACTTCATTGAATCAAAACAAATCCACTAGATAAGTGTTTACAAAATCATAAGATAATGAAGAACACAATACTTAACTTTTTCCCCTTGAAAGAAAGATGAAAATCAGATGAAAATAGTTTCCCGGTGATCCATTTAATGCTAGAACATTCCCTCACATATTCTCTCAAAATCCCCTCACCAAGATTCTCTCAAAATAGATTCGCTCAAAATCCCCTCACCAATCTCTCCAAAAAGGTAGAAATCTACATTTTTATTCCTATTCTAAGATTTCTAAACATTCTCCACATTTTTTCTACTCACACACATCACTTTTTTTGACATAAAAACACTCTATTATAGTGTAGGGATGAATTTCCCAAGAGAAGCCTCAAGTAACCTTCCAAAAAGCGTCCAAATACATTGGATCTTCTAGAAATTCGCCCAAGATTCTGTCCAAACCGTCTCGGGCTCTGTCGACGCCATTTTGGGCGCTGTTGGCGCCATTTTGGCGTCATTTTCTGCACTCTGGCACTGTCAGTGCCGGTTCTGGCGCCGTCGGTGCCCACCATGCGCAGCTCCACCATTTTGCTTCGTTTGGCTTCGTTTTTGCTCTGTTTCGCCCTATTTTAGTTGTGTTGCATTCCTAACAGATAGAACTACAAAATAAGCATGAAAACAACTTTTATTTAAACTGTAATCTTCCTTAAATGTGTAATTTCATTCAAAAATGTGTGAGAAGTGTAAAAGAGATTAAACATATCGAAATGTGTGAGGACAAAATTTTCTTTCTTGCTCGTTTTTGTTCCAAATTGCACCGTTTTTACTTCTTTTTCTCCAAAACTCAATTTATTGTCCCTGAAACAAAAAATATACAAAATACATTCTTTTAAAGTGCAATATCATTGAAAATCACCAAATATAGACATTAAAAAATCAGAAAATCACCAAATATAGACATTAAAAGCATATGAAAAATTGAACATTTTTTAGGCGTATCAAATAACCATATTCTCCCCAACAAGACAAGTCCATATTTGTTATTTTATTTTATTTTATTTTTTATTTCTATTTCTTTTCTCCATCAAGGTCCTTACCACTTCGATCCTTAGGCATGCCTCATAGAAAAAATTAAATTCAACATGACTTGAATAAAATTAGGCAAAGCAAGCATGAATGTAAAATTAAAATAAAATAGAATGATCATAAAATGTAAAAATAGTACGCATTATTTCGAAGTGATGGGGAAATCTTCTCATATATGGTTCTTGTAGTGGTTTTTTATTTTTGAAACTTCTTTAGAACATGCAATAACTAAAAGGAAAGATTTGCCATAATGACTCTTTCCATCATGGCCATTAATTTGCCTGATGTAAAGTATGAATCTGCAAGAGCATTTGTTTTTCCTTTTTTAGAAGAAGTGTATTATACTTTAATCTATGATTAGGAATGCTTATTTAATACTTGTCAAACCTAGGATTATACACTCTGAACTCTTTAGCCTCTTCCAAGTCTTGAATAATTTGTGAAAATGAAATTGATCGCGGAGATCATTTAAATCATTCTTCTTTGGTGGGTGCCCCTCTTTTGAGCCTATGTAAAATGTTAGAATATGGTTTCTATCATTTTCTTACTGAAGAAGATAAATAGTCTATTGTTTGAGAGATGCTAGACAGTAGATTTTAGAGCAATTATGTAATGAAACTCAAGTAGAACTTATGAAAAATATTCTGTTCATTTTAGGAGTGTCCATCATGAAGAAGCATCTTACTGAATCTGAAAGTGTTTTAAAATATCTACGACTTTTATTTTTATTTGCAACCATACATAGTATGAATATATTATTTTGAATATTGCAAATAGAACCAGAATCACAAACCCAACTTTTAGATTCCACAATAAATATGGATGGTGTTCTGCTAGCTGGAGTTCCTGGCGCTGGTAGCTTTTGATGCCATTTTCGCCATCATTGTCGGAGAAGCCACTGATGTTGTAGCAAAGGTCTGGAGCTCAAACGGTGTGCTTCGATTGCTAGTGGTGTAGCCCTCGAAGAGGAAAAATTATTAGGTCAGGATTCTGGATGCATGCAGAGTCCAATGGTGGGAAACCACATGTCAAGTGAACCTCACAAATTTTAACACTGATCAATCCCAGTGTATTGCGGTGGACCCACTCAACATATGGATTCCGGATGCAAATTACGTCCGGCATCCAGATGTAATATATGCTTCTCGAAGAGGGTGGTCCTTGAAATTGAGAATTATCTTCTGCCATATCATTTGTAAACATAAACTAGAAACAAGTTTAGAGCTATTTATTGTAACCGATATTTTGAAAATAACAGTTCATACGGATTGTGGTACATTTGCGCTTGCCATTTAGACCTATTATGTCAGTTTCATTTACACTTTTCTCACTAAAAATAATGTAATTATAAACACTTCAGAATGAAATTTAACTCACTGCTCGTTTGATGGACAAGCAGAAATGTTAAATGTTGCAATGCCATGTTCCTTCAAGTTATCCTTTAACGTGTACTTTCTCTCTTTAAATTTGCTTGAATCTGGCACGCTTACTCTTTAATTTTATGCAAATGTTGCAAATCATATAATATGATTATTTTTTTGATGATAATAGAGCAATTTAATCATAAATTTATGCACGTTGATATAATGTTTCACCTCAAATCGAAGATCTTATTGTTGGAGTAAATAAAAAACCCATCCAAAAGTGTGATGCGGTTAGGGTCGTGAGCTTAGCCGACTAGTGAGTCCGCTCGAACTTGGCTTGATAATTGGCTTGTGAGCTAAGCTCAATGTGCAAACAAGCTAAGCTCAAGCTACCTTGACTCGACTCGTTAGCTCGCAAGCTAGCTTGTTTAAAAATATATTAATATAAAAATAATCAAAATATATTAAATTTGAAGGCTCTATCTTTAAAGTCTTAAAAATGTTCAAAAAATAATATTTTATATTTTAGATCTAGGGTTTCTTTTACCATTTCTCTCCTAACTGCTCATTATATTTATCATTTTATTATAATACTTTTTCAATTAATATAT
>NW_018164858.1:594404-597584 GCF_001263595.1 Phalaenopsis equestris
ATATATATATATATATATATTATACAAGCTAGTTCGAACTCGTAGACTTAAGCTAAAGCTCGATTTCAAACTCAATAAAATTAATCTAGCACAATCTGAAAGTGGCTCGAGCTCGACTCGACTCGTTTTCATCCCTAGTTGCATTACATATGTAAGATTCACAAGAGTTTATCAAAAAACTCCAAGACAAAATCTTCCCCGGAAGAAGTCTGATTCTTCTGGCTATTTAGCTTCTCTAATCATTGTTCCAAATAACTTCCAAGTGGTTTCTAAATTAGCCTAAAGTAAACCTTGAAAATAACAGAGAGTTTTAAATCAATTTTGACATTTATAATATTCGAGCATCCAATAGGTTAGAAAGTTTTGGAAAAATATTGTGTGTGGATATTGCAGATCGGTGGTATTAGAGTAATAGTGGGGTGGTATTGAGGTGTAATACAACATCAATGCCTTACAACATCAATGTCACCCGAATACCACTATCCACACATACGCTAGGTTTAAGCAATATTCTCTCGATGTTTGAGGTTATAAAATAAACGGCTAATATGCCATACAATACAAAATCATATATAAAATTCTCTAGTTTTTCAAAATCAATGTGAGTTTTAAATAACATCAAATCTCTATCTAATTTTTCAAAATCAACGGCTAATATGCCATACAATACAAATTTAGCATGGTAGACGCTTTAGCAACTTTAGAGGTTGTTTTGGATAATTTTTGTTTGTTATTTTATTTTATTTTTATATTTTGATTTGAAGCAAAATATATTTGACTATTTGATTAAGTTATGATTATTTTTAAAAATATTTTAAAATTTTTTTGGGTATTTTCAAAGTTAATTTAATTTAATTTTAGAAATAAAGAATAGAAAGTATGAAACACCCAAAACAATTCTCACAAATAATATTATTTGTCTTTAAGATATTAGCACTCAGGATAATATTTGTCATAACTATAATTGATATCATTCATCAATATTGAAATTTTGTAGCAATCATCAAGAAAGATCATCTCGAAGAAATCATTTTTGAAAGAGTATATTTTTCTTCCTCTATTGATTAGAAATTCCTAATAAAAGGGCTAAGTTTGTTAGGATAGCCTTTGAATTTATTAACATTAATGGGATGTGTTATTCTTGATTGCAAAAAGAAAATATTATAGGCTCATCATAAATAGTTTAATCTTGCCATAAGACCTTAATGTAGTTTTAGAATTTATCTCTAATCTTGTGATGCATATTTCCACATGACATGAAAAATGAAACAAATGGGTGCAAAACTACATGTGACATGTAAACTAGGTTAGTTTTACTGTTGAACTTAAATTTGTCTGTGAATCGTACTCAATGAATTGAGCGTGATAAAAAAAGACAAGCATATAAAGAGATGTAAGAAATCAAGCATTTTTGTATATGGTTTCAACAAACTCTATTATATATAATGTTATATTTATAGAGGGCTAGAAATAGTAAAAAATGACAATTACACCTTTGATTCTTTTCAATTGGTTGACTTCCAAATTAATGAGTTCATGTCGTGGGGTCATTAATATCTTACGGGTCATCCTCTTACTGGTCGATCTTTACCTGAGGCGTCTCAATCAACCTTTGATTTGGCTGACCTTTGAATTAGTTTATGCTTGTTCGGCTGCTCGATTGATATCCAACCTTTGGTTCGAAGGACATCTGAGTTTGTTAACCTTGGTCAGTTTCTCAATCAATATTCAACCTCTGATTTGGCCGACCTATGGATATATTTGTCTATTCTCATGAAGGTCTAACTTGTGATATGTGCACTGCTTTGAACCATTCAATTCACAGAAAATCTGGTCAAGCGTATTTTGATTGTACATCTACATAATTCAAGATTTCAAAAAGTCACAAATCTAAAGCCAATCACTTGTATCAATTACAATATGGATCCCAATCTTTAATATAAAACAACATAATGATCTAAGATGTTTTGATTGCTCTCTATGTAATTCAAATAATAAAAATAATTATTTTTGGTGTGTAAATCTTAAACAATAGTTTTTGAATTAGGTGCAAAAAAACATTACACAAACACATCTAAAATTGAATTAAAATTTTGAAAAGATAAAACATGTGTTATAACTAGTTCTATTGTTTGCATTAATTTAATAAAACTCAATTTAAATTGGCACTAATATAATATTTTATAAGTAATTTCATAGTTGTACTATACATAATAATATGATTGTTTATGATCCTAACAATGAGCGAGAGATGCCTCTTGTCAGCAAAGTAGCGGGCTAAGTACCATTCTACAACACTATCCTATGTACAACCAAATAAGATTTGAAAACTCAAAGTTGCCTTTGAACTTTTTTACTTTGTACAAGGTTTCCTACCATTTAAAATACTAATGTATAAAAGACTATAATTAAGCATGGAATGCTAGACCAATTTTCATAAAGATAAGCAATTTATTTTCAAAAACTGGACATGTGATTTTCTTACAAATAAAGAAAAATTCAAGAAAATCCTTGACTTCGGTGAATTTTTTATTTTCATAAAAGTTTGGAATAAAGATAGTTTATCTATTATTGTTTGTCAGATATGTCCCTCGATCTCTTGCCATAGAAAATCTTATTATTAATAAATCAAGACTAATTTTTTTTTTCGGGAATGCAGTCATTTCAATTCTTCATCCATAATGCCAAATACTATTCTTATGAATTTAAATAACACCAAACTCGTCCAATAAGTCCTATACAAATGGAAGAACACTAACTTTGCACATGATATAAAGAAGTTTCTTATAACATCACAAAATCTATCTTTGATGAAGGTCCAACAACTGGTGAAAGGTAAAAAACATACCCAAGAGACACATACCTAAGAGCAACAAAAATAATGCCCTTAATTTCTTCTTCAATCAAATTAGAGACAAAAGCAAATAGTAGACAAGGAAGGATCACACACCTAGTAGGAATATAGTCCCGACTATAACGAGGATCAATACAAAACTTAAAGAGCTTTCCAAAGTGATGAATGATTGTAATGACAATATCTGCCTGAGAAGAAGACACACATTTTATCATAGAGATAATATTAATAAAATTTTTATTTTTTTCTATCTTAAATCTTTGACAAGAGAAAGTATATCATCCTCTCCTAAATGAAAAAATATTACATCAGTACTACGCACGTAG
>NW_018164858.1:597594-639773 GCF_001263595.1 Phalaenopsis equestris
GGGCGGTCCACCGGGAGGATTCCCCCCCCCCCCCCCCCCCCGGTGTTATTCATGTGTTATTGTGCCCTGGGAATATTCCTGGTGTTATAATACATAATAACACATCAATAACTCATGAATAACACATGAATAACACGGGGGAGAATATTCCCCCGTGTTACTGCGCCGTTTTTTCTCTGTCGGGAATAATCCCCGTGTTATTCATGTGTTATTGTGTCCTGAGAATATTCTTGGTGTTATAATAACACAATAACACATCAATAACACATGAATAACACGCAATAACACATGAATAACACATGGGGGAATATTCCCCGTGTTACTGCGCCGTTTCCCTGTCGTCGTGGCGTGATTTCATTGGCTACGCACATTATTTTTACGTGAGTAGTATTGATGTAATATTTTTTCCTCCTAAATATAGCCACTTAGATGTGGCTTGTTAAGATAGCCATAAGGCTTTACATTGCACGAGCTCATACAATTTCTTATTGTTTTATTGAAGACTAATATTTAATCTAAGATAAATAGGATTAATTGAAATGAGCCATTCAATGTGCTCCTAAACTTTGGAAGGTTCGTTAATAACATTAGAGAGACAAAAGTCAAAGTTCCACCTCGAGGCTTTTAGCTTCAATTTATGATTTTTGAACTTATGAAGTAAGAAGAAGAGAGAGTATTAGTTACGAGGATAGCACAAAAACAACCCTTAATGTTAGGGTTGTAAAAAAAAACCTCACATTCTTGAATAACTCATATTCATTTCAATTCTTAAGCAAATGTCCGAATATGAACAATTATTTTGAGCTCGATAAATAAACAAGCCGAGCATAAACAAACATTCCTTTAGTTGTGTTCGAGTTGCTTTTCTTCGAATTAGTCAAATAATTAAATAAAAAATATTTATTATAATATAGTTATATTAATTTTTGCAATTTATTTAAAAACATTAAAATCTAGTATGTTTTAAATCATTTGAGTTAGATATGAGAGAAACACAAGTCATAAATGAATAAACAATTCAAATGGAGCTGCACATAAACTAAGATCAGAGTGAAAAATTATATTAGTGGTCTTTCCCAACTTTCCCCCAAGTACAAGCGACTGTCTCCGGTCAAATGGCGTCAGCTCCGAGCAGGGTTCTTGTGATCGGAAGCACCGGCTACTTCGGCAAGTTCATGGTAGACGCTAGCATCAGGCTTGGCCATCCCACATTCGCCCTCGTCCGCGAAAGCACACAGGCCTCCGACCCTGAGAAAGCCAAGCTCATTGAATCCTTCAAGTCTCGCGGCGTCAATCTTGTCTTTGTAAGTTTTCCCACACGATTTTTGCAGGAGCTATTTAACTGATTGATCGCGACGCCCGCAGGGGGATGTTTACGATAAGGCGAAACTGGTGGCGACATTGAAGCAGGTGGATATTGTGATCTGCACGCTCAGCCATCGTTCGCCGCATCTTTACGAGGATGAGGTTATGCTTATTTTGGCAATCAAGGAAGCCGGGAATATTAAGGTGTGTGTGTTTTATGTTTTTTATAGCCAATTTAACATCACACGTTGTTGATGGATGATTCGTGGGTTGTAATGAGCCAGCTTGGAGTAGTTTTACATTCCGCCATAAATTTCGAGCTTGTTCTTCATAATTTTTTATTGAGTGGTTTGGCACCTTTTTAGCGGCTAAGATTATGAGATGTGTCAAAATGTTTGGAAATGTGGAAATTAGAATTAAACTTATGAGTCATTAGACGTCATTATGGGAGAGAGTTGATGGAATGTATAATTAGAAAAATTATGTTTGTTGAGAAGTAGAAAATTGCAGTGTTAAAAGTGAGAATTTTATGTTTTAGTTTTGCTTGGAGATTTTGCACACATACAGATAAAAGAGAGGAGCACAATATACATAGACTTTTCTATAAAAAAATCGTAGAAGGAAAAAAATTACAGGCCTGCTTTAGATGAAATGGTTTACCATATAAAAAAATCATAGTGTTATGTTTTTTTCTCAACAATAGAAGATGAAATTACAGAGTAATACGATCAAACTTTGTCTCCTATAATGTAGTATATCTAGAAGTAGCGGGGGATGATAGCGACGATTAGATGATATTAGTCAGGCAACAACATTCATACAAGAATAACTGGAGAAGACAAGTTGGATGATGGCGAATGGATGGAGATCGGGGGGTGATGATCAAGTGACAGTGGCTAAACGACGACGATTGAACATTGCTAGTTGAATGATGGTGATGATCGGCGGAGATTGTCAATGTCAAATGTGAGGTAGAACTCTAGAGTTCGTTAAATATCCGAGTTGTTTACAAACTCAAGTCTTAATTCCCCTCATGTGGAGAACAAAGATTTTTTTTTAGTTTATTTTGCAACATTCTGCAAGTCTTGTTAAAATCTTAAAGGAAAGTTACATACATAACACCCAATGTTAGAAATTCTTGTTTGAACTTTATAAAACAAATTCCAAAAATGCATAATAGCCAACATCTTTTAAATTCATGATTTTTACATATCCATAATAAAGTAACACATACATGTATTCATGATGATAAAATTTGAGCTTGAAGAGATGAAGTTTCTCTCTCTAATCATTTGAAACTTTTTGTACTTAATGCTGGAGGGAAATGTACGGGGTGTGTTAGGAAGAGAGTGGACCCATTCTCTGAATCATGTTCTATTTAACCACCATCTATCAAGGGGTTATTAACTAATAGGATTTATGATAATTTAATAAATTAATTGATTTTTATTATTAAAATCAATGACATAAGTTAGTAACCCTCATTCATTTTAGAGATTACATGAGTTATAAAAATAAATATCATAAGTTATGACATAAGTTATGAGTTAAGAAAATAAATAACTTAAGTTATAAAAAATAAATAAAAAATAAATATCATAAGTTATCATAAGTTGTCAAATAAGTTATGAGTTAAGAAAATAAATAACTTAATTTATCACGACTTAAACAAATATCACAAGTTATCATAAGTTATGAGTTAAGAAAATTAATAACTTAAGTTATCATGAGTTACAAAAATAAATATAATAAGTTATCATAAGTTATGACATAAATTATGAGTTAAGAAAATAAATATCTCGAGTTATCAAAATACATCTCATAAGTTATTAAAATAAATGTGAGTCACAAATAAAAATTTAATATTCTCTCACTTGACTTAATTATAATAGTGCATAACATACTGCACAAAATGTAAGATAAATTCTTTTTTATATTGGTTAAATCATAAATTATTTAATAAACACAAAATTAATATGAATCATGACGGTTGTGCATCAATTTTTCGACATAGTCTCTTCCATGGATATCACAATATCAATTACATGCTTAGCATAATGAGAATTAACATCATGGTCTCATAATGTCTATTAAAAGACAAATTTTGTTGAACATCATACAACATAAAATGTACACTAATGATAAAAATAAGATTTATAAATATCAAAAATAAGAAAAATTGAGCCCAAAGTGTCAAAATACAAAGAGCATAAAACCAATAAAGAGTTCTGGTAATTCTCATTCTCACGATATGTTTGTTAAATGTCTTCGGTGACAACCCTTTTATCAAATAATTTGCAATCATAAGATTGATGCTAATATGCTCAATTGCCACCCTATCTTTCTGAACTTCATCCTTAATGACAGAATATTTTAATTCTATGTGTTTAGCATTTTTGAAATACTTGTCATTTTTTGAAAAGAAGACTGTTGGGGAGTTATCACAATAAATTTTCAGCGGCTTGATAATACTGTTGACAAGTTCAAGTCCTGAAATAAAATTTCGCAGTCATAAATCTTGAATTGTAGCTTCGAAGCAAGCCACAAATTCAGCTTCCATAGTGGAAGCAGCTGTGATAGTTTGCTTCACACTTTTTCATAATATTGCTCCTTCAGCCAAAAAGAACAGATAGCTAAATGTTGATTTTCTGGTATCAACACATCTAACAAAATCTAAATCTGAATATCCTATCACTTCAATATCTTTAGTTCTTCTATAAGTGAACATGTGGTCATTTATTCCTTGTAGATATCTCAAAACTTTCTTTGCAGTTTTTCGATAATCTATTCCTAGATCACTTTGATACCTGCCAAACATCCCGACAATCAAGCTAATGTCTGGTCTGGTACAAGTCTGAGCATACTTTAATCTTTTAACAATAAATGCATAAGGAATTTTTTTCATTCGATTATGTTCCAAATCATATTTTGGACACTACATAAGACTGAATTTATCTCATTTTTTAATTGGAGTAACACTTGCTAAGCACCATTCCATATTGAATTTCTTAAGAACTCTTTTGATATATGTTTTCTGAGACAACCCTAACAATCTTTATGATCTATCATGAAATATTTTAATTTCAATCACATAGGATGTCTCACTCGTATCTTTCATTTCAAAGTTCTTAGAGAGAAAATTTTTAGTTTCATATAATTAGACAAGATCATTAGTAACCAACAAGATGTCATCAACATACAAACTGAGAAATATGATTTTGCTAGCACTAACCTTTAGATATATACACCGATCAACAGTGTTTTATTTAAATCCAAAGAACGTGATGATATCATTGAACTTAAAATACTATTGTCGGGAAGTTTGCTTAAGTCGAAAGAGTTCAGGTTGACTCATGTAGACCTCTTCATCTACATTCTCATTCAGCAAGACAGTTTTCACATCCATTTGGTGTAACTCCAAATCATAATGATCTACTAGTGCCATGATAATTCTAAATGAATGTTTTTTAGAAACCGAATAAAATATTTCTTTATAGTCGATGCCATCTTTCCGAGTGAAACATTTGGCAACAAGTATGACTTTGTATCGTTCAATATGATCATTCGAATCGTGCTTAGTCTTAAAGACTCATTTACACCCGACTGTTTTACAACCTTCAGACAATTCAACGACATCTCAGACTTTGTTGTGATCCATCGATTTCAACTCATCTTTCATTGCATCTAACTATTTAGAAGAATTTGCATTTACTTTTTATGGCATTTCTATGGCTTGTGAAAATGAAACTGGATCTTCATTAACTCCTAAGTCAAATTCAGATTCGTGTAGATAAACCACATAATCATCGAAAATAGCAAACCAATTTTGTCGTTGAGACTTTCTAGGTACTACTTCATATGATTCATCTAATGTAGGTTCATCAGTGACAATTTCATTGTGGGGTATTTGATCATATATTTGTTATTCTTGTAAGTTGTCAAATTGTTCAACAACTATAAGAAGTAAGTTGTCAAATTGTAAGTTGTCAAATTGTTCAACAACTATAAGAATAACAACTTGAGAATAAATTTTGGGTAAAAGAACTTGAACCCTAATTTCTTGGATCTCCACTTTATGTGGTTCCAAACTCATACTAACTTCACAATTCTCAAAAAACTTAGCATTTTCAGCTTCAATAATTCTTGTAGTGTTGTTAGGATAATAAAATCTATATCCTTTAGATTTTTCTAGATAACCAATAAAGAAACCAATGATTGTTCTTGAGTCCAGTTTCTTTTCATGTGGATTATATAACTTTATTTTCGCTGGACAACCCCAAACACGCAGGTGTCTTAAAGTAAGTTTCTTTTCTGTCTACAGTTCAAAAGGAGTTTTTGGAACTGCCTTACTAGGAATCCTGTTTAACAAATATGTAGCGGTCTTTAAAGCATGCATCCACAATGATGAGGGTAAAGAAGAATTACTCATCATACTTCTAACCATTTACATTAGAGTACGGTTTCACATTTTTGCAACACCATTTGTTGTGGTGTTCTTGACATAGTGTATTGAGCACATATGTCATTAGTTTGAAGGAATTTAGCAAATGGACCAGGACATTGTCTAGATTCATCGTAACTTCCATAATATTCACCGCTTCTATCAGATCTGATAATTTTCACTTTTCTGTCAAATTGTCTCTCAACCTCAGTTATATACACCTTTAAAGCATCTATAGTTTGAGATTTTTGATGCAATAAATAGACATACTCACAATATGAAAAATCATCAATAAATGTGATAAAATATTTCTCCACCAAAAGATGAAACATTAAAAGATCCACAAATATCAGTGCGTATAATTTCAAGGAGCTGTGTGCTTCTTGTGACGGTTTTCTTAAGTGTGTGATTAGTGTGTTTTCCCTTAATACAGATCACACAGATCTCAAGATCAGTTAAATCCAATTCATTAAGGATTTCATTCTTTACCAATCTTTCAATTCTTTCTTTGGATATATGACCTAAACTTTTATGCTACAAATAAACTGAACTTTGATTCATAAAATCACGTTCAATACCAATATTATGATGCAAAGTCATTAGAGTCTCAGCGAAAAGATTATCAAGTTTAAGCTTATATAGGTCATCACAAAGAATACTAGAACCTATTAGAACCTATCCTATGAGATGATTGTGTTTAAACAAATAGAAACAACCATTTTAAAATTTAAAAGAGTATCCAATAGAATCAAGTTTAAACAATTAAATTAAATTACGAGAAACAGAAGAAACATAAAATGTTTGAAAAAGGTCTAAATGATGTCCAGTATCTAAAATCAATCAATAGGTTCCAATAGCTTCAATTGGTGCTTTGACTCGATTTCCCATGAAGACAAACTTTTCATTTGGGTTCATGATTTGGGTTGTAAGAAATCCTTGCATCGTATTAAAAACATGAGTGATACAACCAGAATCAATTTATCAGATATTATAAGGAACTTCTGCCAAATTTGATTTGAAACATACAGAGACACAAGACTTACTTTTCTTTCGAACCAGTCTTTGCGCTTCTGACACTTATTTTGATAGTGTCCAGACTTTCTGCAAAAATAACACTTAATTTCTTCATGTTCCTCTTTGTGAATTGGGACAGATGATCATTAATCTTTAGTGGTCTTTGTTTACCTTTTCCATTCTTCTTTCTAGGTTTCGTTAGAGCTCTTCTTTGATGACCTATGAGATTAATAGAGTGATTTGCTCCTTTCTTAAGCATTGTTTTCTCTTGAATGAGCATACATTGTAGTTCATGCACATTCCACTTATCTTTTATACTATTGTAGTTCATGTGAAATGGACCATACTCAGGAGACTAGAAGTTAATGATAAATTGCACAAGAAAATTTTCATTTACTTTCATTCCCAATGTCTTAAGTCTTGTTGTGATATTCATCATTTCAACGACATGCTCATGCATAATACGAGAACCATCAAATTTCATGTTGGTTAACGTACTCAATTGTGTCCCAACAAGAGATTTATCAGCAGATTCAGACTGAGAACAATTCTCAGCAAATTTCATAAATTCCTTAGCACATTTAGTGTTAAAAAAAATATATTTTATGTTGCTTGCTACAGTTATTCGCATAAACATTAAGCTTAATTGTTTGATTTTTCCTAAGCTTTATAGAAAAATATTTGCTCAGCGCTGCTAAAATCAGTAAGAGCAGAGGGTTTCTCAACCGTGAGTGCAAAAATCAAGATCCAGAACATCAAGGTGAAATTGGACTTGCTCATGCCATTCAGAGAAATTAATCCCATTGAAAGATTGAACAGATGCAACTTGCGAATGAAGAGAAACAAGAGTAATTACTGCAAATAAATAAAACATGCTCATACATTAATGTTTCGAACATTAAACTTACATATATGTTCATATAAAATTATATTAAAATGATAATCATAATAATAATAGTGTATTGAAATGTTCTTTAGGTGATATAACAATACACAATAATTAACATAATTGATGCTTGCTTTAAATTTAATATAATTGGTAATTATTTATACTTAAATTAGACATGTCTATTATCTTTGGATATATAAACATATTTTAACTAAGTATATAAATAGACTACAATTATAATAAAAAATTATAAAACAAATGATCAACCTTTGGGCGATCTAGAAATATTTTATAATCAATGAATTTTAATATTTTCGTAATGAAATGTTAAATTATTTCATAACTATCATCACATACTCGCTAGTAATTGAATTTATTTAATTTGACGTCTATTAAACTTATTAATTTGGTCATTTTGGTGACTAACAAATTAAACATAACATCGACATCAAATAAATAATAATTTCAATCTCAACAATTTATTGATCTAATTCAAGATCTAGTTCACAGTGAAAATTTAATACAATTAACATAAATAAAATTATATGAAAAATCATAAATTTAGTAATCAAGTCTTTGATACCACATGTTAGAAATTCATGTTTGAACTTTATAGCACAAATTCCAAAAATTCATAATAGCCAAGATCTTTTAAATTCATGATTTTTACATATCCATAATAAAACAACACAGACCTGTATTCATGATGATAAAATTTGATCTTGAAGAGATGAAGTTTCTCTCTCTAATCTCTTGAAACTTTCTGTACTGTTGGAGGGAAATGTAATTCCAAAAAAAACATAATAGCCAAGATCTTTTAAATTTATGATTTTTACATATCCATAATAAAACAACACATATCTGTATTCATGATGATAAAATTTGATCTTGAAGAGATGGAGTTGCTCTCTCTAATCCCTTGAAACTTTCTGTACTTTCTGTTGGAGGAAAATGCACGGGGTGTGTTAGGAAGAGAGATGACCCATTATCTGAATCATGCTCTATTTAACCACCATCCATTAAGGGTGTTACTAATCAATAGAATTTATGATAATTTAATAAATTAATTGATTTTTATTATTAAAATCAATGACATAAGTTAGTAATCCCTTTTCATTTTAGGGATTACATGAGTTATAAAAATAAATATCATAAGTTATGACATAAGTTATGAGTTAAGAAAATAAATAACTTGTTGTTATGAGTTACAAAAATAAAGATCGTAAGTTATCATAAGTTATGATATAAGTTATGAGTTAAGAAAATAAATAACTTAAATTATCACGAGTTACAAAAATAAATATCATAAATTATGAGTTAAGAAAATTAATAACTTAAATTATCATGAGTTGAGTTACAAAAATAAATAAGTTATCATAAGTTATGACATAAATTATGAGTTAAGAAAATAAATAACTTACTATTAAAATAAATGTGACATAAGCTATTAAAATAAATGTGAGTCACAAATAAAATTCACCCAATTCTTATGGATTCATCAACCTCATAACTAAACTTTTATTTTTACACACATAGCACTTTACTTATGGATGAAAAGATGGATTTGACTGTTAATATGTGATAATGAGTGTTCTTTTTCATATGATATTTATAATTATTAAATTTTAAGTGTAAGATAGGTAAATATGAAAGTCTAAGATGTTATGTATGTAAAAGTCCCAATCGTGAAATACTCTATCAAATGCCTTTGGTTTATTTTTTTTTCTAACTATAAATTCTTTTTTTCAATATTTAAGTGATTTGATAACCTTAAAATTGACTGATTTTGCACTCATGGAATTCCTCAAGTCGATATACTAGATTTGACTTTAAGTATATAAGAGTCATAAATTATTTAACAATTTAAATAATATCTTATAATTTTTAATCATACTTTAAACACTTGATTTAGATTTATTTGGATACTAATCAAATAACTTTTAGTGTTGTTGCCTTCTCACGAAATTCAATTTAATTATAATTTTACTGAAAAGTGAAAGATGGATGTTCTTGAATTTAATTTTGGAAGTTATGGAATTTAATTTAGGAATTTCTTAATTCAAAGATTGTGTCAGCATTGTTGACTAATTAGATGAATTTCTTAATGATGTATCATCATGTTTTTGACTTCAAATTTTGGGATGCTTGAAAATATATTTGAAGTTCTGAAAAGATTTGTAAGAAAAATTATGAATTTTAAAAAATTATAGGGACAGTTACGTACTTATCACAAAATTCTTATATATTTACATATGTAAAACTTAAACTTTTCATATTTATGTACATACCACTCAAATATTTAATTTCACATACAAATAATATTATTACTAACTTTTAAGAAGTGAAATTTGCCTTTTCATGCATATTTTTATGACATCAAAGTATTATAAATGTAATGATGAAAACTTTAGGTAAGAATTATGTGGCATGTATGTAAATTTCGCAAAAATTATGAAGTGTTTTCATTCATGGATATCAACTTGGATTTCTCCTAAGGCTGGTGATTTATATTAAATCTCTTTAATTTTAGTCATTATTAAAATTGATGCATTGTTCAGAGCAAAATAATATTAAATTTACTCCAAATTTTAAATTTGCTTCAAATTAACTATAGAGTTTTTGTCAGGCTCTGAAAGTATCAAATTTAAGTTTGAACATTTGAAAAATAATGTATAAACATGTTTGGAGCTGAATAGGCTAAGCTGTCAGCCATTTTTTACCATGTGCACATTCACACATGCCTGCACATGGGCATAGTCTATATAATCAATTTTTTGTTATCAATAAAGATATAAAAATTTATTATATTTTTAAGCAATAATTTTTAATAGTTTAAAAATTATGAAATTTTCAAAATTTTGCAAAATTTAATAAATTCTTATTCTTTCAAGCAAAGATATTATTCATGGGTGTGGGGAAACTTTACATAGTCTTCATTTTTCTTTATAAGCTCTATTTCTTTTATTTAAATAAAGTTAAACATTTTCCTTTGTAGGGGGATTGTGTTTTCTCTTACCTGATTTAGTATGTCTGTTCTAAGAATACTGAATTCTTCTTTATAGGTAGGGTTGTGGGCGATTTTTAAAATTTACACATTTTTTTCATTAGATTTGTGATTTAATTCTAGAAAAAAATTGATTGATCTCCACTATTTTTTTTAAGTTTAATGATATTCATAATGCTAAGATATTGACAAGGTAAATTCCTTTGAAAAATGGCAATAATTTTATTCAGCAGCCTATTTTGCTCTATTTCAGATGCTTTTCTTGTTTGCTTCTATATTTATTCTTGGAATTTTAATTTGATTGTTTTACTAGATGATCTTGTGTATTTGTATATTTTCTCCCAAAAAAAAAAAAAAAAATCTTTGTGATAATTTTTATTTTTGAATTTTCTCATGTTAAAATCGTGATATTTTTGCCTCTGATAAATGTTTGCACTCAAATTGCTTATAAAAAAAATAATCTAAAATTTTTGGTGAACATAGATAATTCCTTGCCTACATTCACAAATTTTGTTCTAATAAAAGTTCTAATGTTTGTTAAGATAGAAAATTCATGAAAAACTTTTTTTGTTGTTGCTATTTTTAATGATTTATTATGGATTTCGTATTTATGAAAATCAATTGAAATTTTTTGTACAATTTCATTGGCATTTAGGTGCCTCACAAAAATAATTGAAATTTTTTTGACGTATTTTCTTAAATTATAAGTGATTGCTGGTTAGTGATCCCTTCCCTGCATTGTCATCGTAGGCAAAAAAGTTAAATGTCAACAAATGAATTTTCTAGCATATTTAATGTTATTTGAAAGGTAATCTAATGGTGTTTGTTTTTTCATAATCTTTTTTATACTGTCTTTTAAATTTTTTGTTTAATTTTATATGGATGCATATGTATATTTCAAGCACCGTGAAAAAATAGAGTTTGATACTCACCTTGGTATGGTCATTAGGCACAACATTAGTGATGTCAAATAACTGCACTAACCTTGATGTCATTTTAATTACTCAACATGTATTATAGTTGAGGCAAGAATTACATGCTTGAAAATACGACAAACCTCAAAGGGGAGGAATATCCCGTTTGAAGCTAAAGCGCGACATTAAAGGTTAGGAGATTGCAGAAGTACTCAAATAAGTTAAGTGATGATGATGACGAGCATGTTGAAACTATATAAATTCAATAATTTGATGTGTGGTTGTGATATAATATTTCTTCTTTGAGCTTGTTTTTAAATGTCTGTTTAATTTGATTGATTTTTACAGGGTGTAAGATTTTCCAACCTCTGATCTTTAAGGAGCAGTTGTATCCAAAACCATGCCTCAATCCTTTTTGCATCGTTTATATTGTTGCATCTTTGACTTCTGTTTCAACTTTATTTGTGTCGAGCTATTGGATCTAAGGTCCACTTCACAACCTCATTTGCACTGTGATCATCTTCTTCATTACATGCATCTTACTCTCACTTGTGCTGCAACATTTTCCTTGAAGATTGCATGCACCTTGTTTGTGATCACATCCTGAGATGTGTCACATTTTTTTTTACACGACAACCATGTTCTTCAAAGCATATATCCCTACCCCACTTGTGTTGCAGCCATTTTTATTTCTAGACTTGTGCTACAACCTTGCCAGTATCGTATCCATATCCTCTGTGATTTATGCGGCAACTCTTCTTGCATTATAGACATCACTACTAACAAACCTTTGATATTACTTCGTTTGCTCTGTAACCACCTTTTTTTAGACTCTGTTACAACTTAACGTGTGATATAACTGGCTCTTTTTAGATCTGCATCACAACCTCACTTACATCATTATCATTACCACTTTCTAAATTGCACCAGGGCCTGGCTTGCATTATTAGTGTATCTTTGTAAAACTCTGTAGCTATCACTTTCTGGACTTGAGCAGTAACCTCGCATACACCGCTATTATCTTGTTCAAGAACTATGCTCCACGTCACTTGTCGCAATAATCTTCTTGCAAACCTATGCCACTACCTAACATGCATTTTAGTTGTCTCCTCCAATCAAAGGCAAAGGACACAGCACGCGCAATCAAGGATTTGTAGGCAAGAATAATTCAGAGCATGATTTCTTAAAAAGGTGATAGACCTGAGACGAGGTAACATAGAATCCTATTAAAAGAATCTCTCCCCCTAGAATTCTACTCTAACATGAGCAGATAATAATAAAGAATGATATGTCTCAAGAATATATTTGTGTTTTCCATCAACAACATCATTTTGTTTAGGTGTGTCTCTATAGAAGTGCGATGTATTATTCTATCAAAAGAAAGTAAATCATGAAATTATTAAAAGTGTGCTCCTAGGTCACATCTAAAATATTTTATGACAGGTTGAATCTTGTGCTTTAAGAAATACTTGAAGTGTCTTATGACTATTAAAAAACGAAGTTGATGCTTCATAACACAAACTCAACAATAATGAGTATAATCTGTAGAAGTAGAAATTCCAGCTGCTGTATCGATTTCCTGAAGTTCTGTGCTCTATCAGCTCCAAGGTCTATCCTGCAAGCTCAAACTGGAATAAGAAAAGAAAAAGAGAAGTGTGGAAAAAGAAAATTTCCTTTGATTCTTCTTGCCCGCCAAGCTTACAATGTAAGGAACAAATATAGGCAGATATTACATAAAGAAATCATAACTAACTGTCAGAAGTTGTTACAATTATGGGACAGGTGAATGAATCTGATTTGCAGCAGAAATTGTAATTGCTGTACCCCCATAAATCATCATAACCGGGCACAAGAATGATAATGCTGTATTGATCTTATTACTGCCCCTCAAATTGAGGATCCTTAGGGATAGTCAATTTGCTTTGAACAGCATGAAATTACGGTGTTGAGAGACTTTTGGTAAAAATATCAGCAAGCTGTTCCTTTGTAGTGATATGATGAACAATAATCTGCTTTGAATTAATACAATCACGAATAAAATGGAAATTTACCTCAATGTGTTTAGTTCAAGCATGGAAAACGGGATTATTACCAGAGCAATAGAGGAGATATTATCATACCATAATGTAGTTGGTGAGTCAATAGATAAACCAAACTCAACAGTAAGTCTTTGAAGCCATATTAGATCGGTGACAGCTGTGGCCAAAGCTCTGCACTCTACTTCAGTAGAAGAACGAGCCATAGTGGATTGTTTCTTTACGGTCCATGATATTGGAGTGGATCCTAGAAATGTGCAACAGTCCGTCGTGGAATTTCTATCGAAGGAATCACCAGCCCAATTAGAGTTAGAATATGCTTGAAGTTGTAATTTGTCACAATAGATTGGAAAACCATATTGAAGAGTTTCTTACTATATCTGAGGACACGTTTGAGTTGTTTATGAAGATTTGTTGGATCATGCATACCTTGGCATAAAATATTAACGCAAAGGAGATGTCCGGCCTTGTGATTGTGAGGTATTAAAGTGATCCAATCAAGTGCCGATAAAGAGTAGAGGATATGTTTAAAATGGAGGTTGTTGTAGATGAAGTTTTGGAAGTAGTGGGATTTTGAAGAGGTTTGCAGTCCTTCATACCAGCTCGATTTAGTATTTCCTAGGCATAATTGGATTGATTTAGATGAAGTCCATAATTTGTGGTAATAGATTGGCTGTCTAGAAAAAAAGATAGGTGCCCCAATGTCCTCATATTGAACCTATAATGAAGGTTGGATATCTATTTGGAGATTGTCGAAGTGTTATTGCAAGTGAGAAGAATGTCGTCGATATAAATGAGAAAATACAGTGTAATGTCGTGAGATTGTACATAAGTAACGATGGATCCACTTGGCTCTGAGAAAAACCATATAGTTTAAGATGATAAAGAAGAGTTGCAAACCATTATCTTGGGGATTGTTTAGACTATAAATGGATTTTTGTAACAAGAAAACGTAGTTTCAATATTGCGGATCAATGAAAACCCATGGATTGATGCATGTAAACCTTTTCTTTTAGAGCCATGAATGAAGGCATTTGAAATGTCCATTTGAGTGATCGGCCAATTGTGATGTATAGCCACCATAAGAAGAGCTCGAATGGTTGACATCCTTGCCACAACATTGAAAGTCTCAACATAATCGATACCGAATTCTTGATTGTTACCTTGGGCCACAAGTCGAGCTTTATGATGAACAATATTACCTGTCGAATCATATTTAGTACGATATATCCATTTACAGCCAAGAACCGTTTGGTTAGTAGGTGGAGGCACTAATATCCAAGAGCCTTTGTGTTTGTAAAGCTTGGAATTCTTGAGACATAGCAATTCTCCATTTATGGTATTTGATGTCAAGGGTATAGCATTTAAGATCTGAATTTGTGATGATATTATGCTGTAAATCAAATATTTGCGTTGGTTTAAGATTCCTGTTTTTGGAATGAGTGACCATGGGATGAGAAGGGGTGGACAAAATTGGTAGATTGGATATTTCAGTTGTTGAGAAGAGTGGAGCTGGAGATTTAGGAGTTGTGGTGGAAACAGTTGAATGATTTGAATTTGAAACATAAATATGTGAGTGAAAGAAGATGTTGAATATATGAAAAAAGGACTGAGAAGTAGAGGATGGAGCGGTGGACTTTGCGATCATGTAGTTTTGGGAGAATTTACGAAGGTATGGAATGGAAAGATGTTCTTGTAGAATACAACATGACGAGATATTGTGATTTTGCCTGTGGTAGGATTATAACACTTTAGCCTTTGTATTTTGTGGAATAACCAACGAAAATACATGGAGTGGAACGAGACATCAACTTGTTTGAGGATTGAGGTTGCAACCATGGATAATATTGACATCCAAAGGTTCAAATAAACATATAATTTGGATGTTTGTTGTGTAAGAGATAATAAGAAGTATTTCTAGTGTTATGAGATGGAGACAAGTAATTAGATAGACAGCGGTAAGAAGGGCGTTTACCCAAAAAATTGGAGGTATGTTTGTGTCAAGGAATAAAGTACGCATTTTTTCCAAACTATGTTGGTTTTTACATTCCGCAAGGCCGTTTTACTCCGGTGTATACATACACGAATATTGATGGATAATACCGTATTGAGAAGAAATATTTTGAAAGGTAGTGTTGCAATATTCACCTCCCTCATCGGAGCGTAAGATTTTTATGTGGGTGTTAAGTTGCTTTTCAGCAATTGTTTTAAACTTAAGAAAACCAGAGAGTACATTAGATTTATTTTTCATAGGATAAATCTAACAAAAATGAGACATATCATCAATGAACGAAACATAGTATTCAAATCCTTGATTTGAATCAACGGGGGACGGGCCCCATACATCAATATGTATAAACTCTAAAATAGTAGAACAACGATTAGTGGATAAAAGAAAAGATAAACGGTGACTCTTTGCTCCTAAACATGAATTACATGAAGAACTAACAAAAGATTTTTGAACTTTAGAAAGAAACAAAACAAGTTGAAGGAGAGTCGTTTGTGAAGGATGTCCGAGACGACGATGCCAGTTGATGGATGAGGAAGTGGCAGCAATCATGGAACAATGACTTTGAGATGGCAAGATGATGGGGTAGAGGCTCTTACTGTTGCGGCCTTGGAGTATCATAGAGTTGGTTGTCATATCCTTGAACCATTAGAGCATCAAATGAGACAGCACAATGATTGTCAAGAGTTAATTGATGACCTGAAATCAAATTATGAGATAATTTTGGAACATGATAGATTTGAGAAAGTCGAAGCTTACAAGTTGGAATTGGTAAAAGCTCTTTACCAGTGTTACTTATGGGAACTGCTTGACCATTTCCAAGCAAAACCTGATCAAATACATATTATGGTTGAATGTTGGATATTTGAGCATAATCTGAAGTTAGGTGTGTTGTAGCTCCAGAGTCAAGTAACCGGTCTGCGTTTTGTTGTGTAGATCCACTAAGGAGTGCCTAAGGTGATTGAGTAGGAGAAACATATTGAAAATTACCTCGATGCCAACAATTGGCTGCCAAGTGTCTGAATTTCCCACAGATTTGGCATTTGATAGCAGCCTTTGGAGTTACCAGTGTTACTTATGGGAACCGCTTGATCATTTCCAAGCAAAACCTGATCAAATACATACTATGGCTAAATGTTGGATATTTGAGCAGAATCTGAAGTTAGGTGTGTTGTAGCTCCAGAGTCAAGTAACCCGTCTGCGTTTTGTTGTGTAGATCCACTAAATAGTGCCTGAGGTGATTGAGTAAGAGAAACATATTGAAAATTACCTCGATGCCAACAATGGGCTGCCGAGTGTCTGAATTTCCCACAGATTTGGCATTTGATAGCAGCCTTTGGAGTTGTTCAACCTCCTCTTCCTTCGATTTGGATGATTGCGACCTCTGCTAAGAGTTGAATGTGACCCGCGACCTCTGGGTCTGCCTCGAATCATATTCAAAGCAAGTGTGGGATTTAGAGTCTTGAGCCGCTCTAGCAGCTTCATTAGCGAGGTTTGTCTCATCATTACATAGCAAGATATACAAATCATCAAGACTTATTGGTTGGAGACTTGATCTTATGGCTGTTTTGAATACAACATAGCTTGGAGACAAACCATTTATTGTATATAAAACATGATAGATTTCAGGATTAAGTGGAGTTTCAGAAGCAGCTATAAGATCTACTTTAGCTTTGATTTGAGAAAGATATTCAATCATAGATTGATTTCCCATGGAAAATGGCAAAGCTCATTCTTGAGCTGAGGAGACGAGCTCTATTTGTTGATTGTAAGCGTCATTTAAGGGTCTGTTTGGGGCAGCTGCAGCAGCGCTATCCTAAGAAGCTGCTGCGGGGAAGCTAACTGTCTGTTTGTTGCAGCTGTGTGAAAATAGCTTTGGTACAGTTGTTTCTGAAAAAATGACCATTCTGCCCCTGTTTAGTAAAGTTGTTTAAAGCAGAACTATGACAATCATATATTTGATACTTCAGAAGCAGAAATTTATTTCAAAACATCACAAAAATTCAGATACACAACTAACAGTGAGTACCGAAAGTACTAAAGAATAAGAAAAATAAATCAGATTGCTTAAAAAAAAATCCTCATGCGGAGATCAACAGAACCAAGCCAACCAATCCATGAACGAATTTTTTTTCTTTCGCACAGCTAACTAAACAAAAAATCAAGCCACCAAAAACATGTACCATTCACATCGAATCCCTACATCCAATCCATACGAGACATTCACATATACTCTTGTGAAAGAGCTATTCACATTCGCACAGAGGAGGAAGGCGACGAACCAAACTAAAAATAAAAAATCAAGACATTCACATATGTTCTAGTAACAGAGGAGGAAGATGACGAACCAGCAAGTGTGAGATGTGTCGGAGAAGAGAAAGGAGGGGAGGGAGGGGGAAGATCACACCTTTTTTGTGCAAGAGCCGAAGGAGGTAGGAGGGGATTATGGCAGGATCGAAACGCCGACCCAAACGAGGCCTAAGTGTACTTCAATTTTCAGCACATAAATCATGATTTAAAATATAAGGTAAGATCTGTTGAGAAATAACTGAATATAATACTGATGCTAAATTTTGATGTATTAGGATCCATAGGCTGTATTGAGGATTTGGAGTGTTGGATGATTGGTGGGTTGGAATATATGCTGGAGGAGTGGAACCAACCAAATAGCCCTTAAATCCATTGGCTCTAAACAACTTAGCCACTTGAGAAAATTATCCGAATTAAGCTGAGTATGGATAACATTCTTAATATTGGACATTAAGAATTTTAGCTGAGATGGAATCACACAGCCGATTCCATTAGATTTGTCGTTTGAAAGGATGCAGAAAAATTTGAGAGAGTTTGCGTGGTTGACATTTTTATCAGCCGTGAAAGGGAAGATGGAAACAAGATGTCAAAATTCTTACAGGAAATAAAATAAATGGTGCTGTAGAGCAAAAAGCTCTGATACCATGTAGAAGTAGAAATTCCAGCTGCTGTACCGATTTCCTGAAGCTCTGTGCTCTTTCAGCACCAAGGTCTATACTGTAAGCTCAATGTGGAATAGGAAAAGAAACAGAGAAGTGTGGAAACAGAAAATTTCCTTTGATTCTTCTTGCTCGCCAAGGTTACAATGTAAGGAATATATATAGGCAGATATTACATAAAGAGATCTTAACTAACTGTCAGAAGTTGTTACAATTTTGGGACAGTGGATGGATCTGATTTGCAGCAGAAATTGTAGGGGTTTTACCCCCATAAATCATCATAACCGGGCACAGGAATGATAATGCTGTATTGATCTTATTATAATCATCAATAAATTAGATTATTTTGAGAGGCTCCTTTTATGAAAATTTGAGAAGGCCCTTATACATTAGAATAAATTCAATCAAATGGTACGAGAAAAGAGAAAATCATTTTATTGAAAGGTAATACAGAAATTTTTGTCAATTTGTAGCCACAATAGTTAGAAATATTATATTCTTACAATCTTCCTAATGCTCTCATAGAA
This sequence comes from Phalaenopsis equestris, assembly GCF_001263595.1. Classification (NCBI taxonomy): domain Eukaryota; kingdom Viridiplantae; phylum Streptophyta; class Magnoliopsida; order Asparagales; family Orchidaceae; genus Phalaenopsis; species Phalaenopsis equestris. The sequence goes on from NW_018164858.1 coordinate 616,702, forward strand.
ACTAAGTATTTTAAACGAGCAGACAAAATCTGACCCAAACAGCAATGCCATAAATAAAAATTAGATGATGAAGGATTCAAATGAAAGGAAGATAAATTAACTTTTACTGTTACTAACTTATTATCCATTTGACAAATATGATCCTCTGTACCTATTGCTTGTCCTAATAAGCCTCAGGGAGCATGAATCCTGAACATCAAGTGACTGAAAATGAGATCGTGTAGATAAAATCATACAATTGCTCAATGAAAACAGGATTTAATATATGATGAATATATATGGTATGTATTAGGAAATGATAATTTATATGTAAATAAAATCAACACCTACCATCAACAGTCATGACTAATATAGGAGTTATGGGCGTCAAAAAAATTAATGATGAAGAGTTATGAGACATGATGAGAGAAAATAACCTAAAGAGCTTGGGGTTGACAAACCTGCACGGACATGAAGCAAATATGTGTGGCAAGGAACTTTTTAAACTGATCAATAAGAAAATCTATGGGGGAACTTACAAATGCAACTTCTACAACATTAAGCTGTCGAGGCTTAGGCTTATAAGAGTTATAGATCCCAAAGTTCTTTAGTCGTTTCATTACCTGATGTTAGTTTATGTTTAAATAAAACTTTTATCCATGTTATAATCTTTGAATTTTATGCCTCCAAACCATCTAAAATTCTCTTCAAATTTTTTTTCGTTCGAATCATTGGTTTGTAGTAAAGTTTTGTAAGTATAGCCTATCACCTTTTCTCATTCAAGGATTTTTTCATCACATAATTTTAGAATGAATATATCCATATATGTATGTATGTATGTATATATTACTAATCTCATAGCAGTAGATTGCATTGAATCACTTTAACCACTAGTCATGACAAGTAAAATAAGAAAAAATCTAAATGCGATAAAACACGAGATGCAAATGTCAAAATCGAGCAATCTCATTGCAGTAGATTGCAATGAATCACCCTAATCCTAGCCATGACTAGTAAAATAACAAAAAACTCAATTCGACAAAACACGAGATGCAAATGCTAAAATCGAGAGCAATCTCATAGCAGTAGATTGCACTAGTAAAATAACAAAAAACTCAGTCTACAAAACACAAGATGCAAATGCTAATATCGAGCAATCTCATAGCACTAGATTGCAATGAATCACCTTAATCACTAGTCATGACAACTAAAATAGTAAAAACTCAATCTGATAAAGCACGAGATGCAAATGCCAAAATCAAACAAAAAACAAAATAAAAAAGGGAAAAATACTTACAAAGTTGTTTGAGGAATCTTCTTAGAACAATACTATTAGAAGTATTAGCTTTATTTGCTTTCTTTATTTAGCTTCATTTTTTTCTTTATTTTTCTACGTTTCCATATTTATATATTCCATATTTTTGTTTTGAATTTAAATCTTTCTTTTTATGTGGGTCTTGTAATTTGTATTTATACACCTTTTTTCTATCAATGAATTATGTTGCTCTATTCTCTAAAGTTCATATGGTATCAGAGTTGTGGTTTTAACCCTAGCAGCCATCAATTTTTTTTCAAGCCGGTCAGATCTCCCTCTAGCCTGTCGGATCTCCTTCCAGCTGGCCTGATCAATTTCTTGCTGTTCTTCCTACAGTTCTTCCTAGTTGGGTTCCCGCTGCTGCTTCCGCATATATTCCCAAGCATTTTTTCTTCCCGCAAGACTTCCTAGTCGGTTTATGTCCGCTCGCTCTTTCCACGATTCTTCTCAGCCGACATTTCTGCTTGTTGTTCTTGCCAGTCGACATTTGCAACAGCTAATCCTTCCAGCCAAAACCAACTATACTGCAGTGAGATCTTTCTAGCAGGTGCTTCCAGCGGGCGGCCCAATTTCCTTCCTGCAGCTGAAACCCTCCTATGTCTCGCAACCCAACATCACCTTTAGCTCAATAGAAATCACAGCGGACTCCTCAACTACTGAACCTCTTTCCGACAATGTACTTAAGTTCATCGGAGGATCGACGCCAATCTCAATCCCTCCACAAACCGAATGACCAAAATACCAAATGAACTTCTTAATCACCACCCATAAACTTATTGACTCTAGCTTTCTCTAATGATCGTTTCATTATTTGTTAAATGACACGTGAAATTTGGCTATTTCATCGGTATGATTCTTGAACCTCCGAAGATTGGCCTAAGATATGTAACATGGGAAGCAGAGAATTCCTTGGTCATGTCGTGGGAAAATTATTGTGTTCGGAGACCTGACGCAAATTTGCGTCCGGACACCAATAAAATAACGACCCGTGTAAATACGGGTCCCACTGATAAAAAAACAAAAATAAGCATTTTTTAAACGTGCGACCCGCCCTGAACCTGCCCAGAGCTTCGAAAGTGTGCAGTTTGACATTTTTTAATCTTGCCAAGTTCTTCGAAAAATACATAAATATTATAATACATTTTCATAAAATTCAATATGATAAATTATGATTAATTAAAATAATTTAAATAACAAAATCATCATATTTTAAAATATTAAATCCTATAAATTATAATATATAACAAATTATTAATAATAATATATTACCATTAATTTGTTACTTATACAAATAAATATATTACATACATGCTACCCAATGTTTTTAACCTGACCCAACCAGAACAAGCCCGATGTTTCGAAGAACATGTTATTTATGGCAGCTGTGTTATTTTGGTATTTTTCAAGATTTATGCTACAACCCACTTATTTCATCGACATCACTGCTTATTAACTTTCGGTGTTACTTCACTCATACCAGAATTGTTTTGTTCTAAACTTTTGTCAAAACTTTAATTATTAAAGTTGGAACTGTGCTTGCATCATTTTCATTATCGCTTTCTGAATTGCACCACGACCTTGCTTGCATCATTAGTGTATTCTTATATAACATTGTTGTAGCTATGTCCTTCTAGACTTGCACGGTAGTCTTGCTTGCCCCACTATTGTCTCCTTCAAGAACTATGGCTCCACATCACTTTTTTTGCGCTCATCTTCTTGCTGATCTATGCCACTACCTTATGTTGTAGCTTTCTCCTCTAAAGCCTACCTTCAACCCTAATTGCGTCGTGGTCAGTTTTGTATCTAGAACTACATTCTAATCTTATCAACATCACAGTTGGGTCTAGCGAAGCTTTACGTAATTTTTCCTTACTTAGGCTTGCATCATGGTTGGCTTCATCTAGGATATGACAGTAGCCAACTTCGTCCATGCAAAAGCACTTGCTGTTACATAGATAGTAAACATGAGCAACATGCATGAGGACCTATTTTGGTGCCTTTGACTGTTTTTTTCAGTTATGAAGATTCATCTCGAGTAAAACCCTCCAATTATTTAAGGTGAATTGTCCTTGTACTAATTTTCTTATAAATATTGGATATTCCATGGTTATGGTGGACCCTATGATTTTATCTCTTTCAAGTGTTTTTCCCATTAAAAACAATCTTATGTATGTAATATTTCATAAATAGAAAAGCGAAGGCAATCATGATCAATCCTTGCTCCGACTTAATTCCCTTCACACAATAGAACCCAACCTTTACAAGTTGTAGTAGGTTCTTTCATTCTGTGTGGTTATGTCAATGTTTCGGCGGTGGAATATATCAGTAGAGTTGTTATATTCTTAACCTCTACAGTTTACCTGCAGAGATACATCCCATCTGAGTTTGGTTTTGATGTTGAGCGTCTTGATATAATGGAGCCAGCCAAAAGCCTCCTTGGGGTTAAGGCTAGAGTCAGGCAGCGTATTAGAGAGGAAGGTGTCCCCTATACTATTGTCTGTGGTGCACTTGCTGCTAACTGGTATTTCTTGCCAAGAATAGGCCAAGCCGGAGTCTCAGGTCCACCTACTGACAAAGTCTACATAGTGGGGGATGGCAATACCAAAGGTAGCAGCAACATATTACAGAACCGTCAATTTTGTTTTCAAATTTAGGTTTTAATGTCAATCTTCTGAACCATTAACTTCTGGATTCCTTTGATAAGTTTCATTGGTTGGAGAAGAGGACACTGCGACGTACACGATCAAAGCTGCTGATGATCCAAGAACTCTGAACAAGATCATGTATTTGAGGCCTCCGGGCTGTGTCATAACTCACAATGAGATGGTTGATCTTTGGGAGAAGAAGACTGGCAAGAAATTTGAGCGGATCTATATCCCTGAACCAGAGGTCATTAAGAAAATCGAAGGTAAAGCTATGACTCAGACATTAATTAAACTTCTTTTTATGTGTTTCTCTTTAGGCATCAAAATTCTTGTGCATTGTCCGCAATGCTGCAAATCAAACTGTAGTTCTTTTAACAATATTTTGGTTATATTCTCACATTCCTTTTGATATAAACCATCCTTTTTTTTTTGTTTCTGTGAGCTGATGCAGAAGGTCCTCCTGATGTGAGAGGTAGTTACATGATTGCCCATGCTGGGTTTTTGAAGGGACAGACTATGATAGATATTGATACGTCATTTGGAGTGGAGGCTTCTGAGCTTTACCCTGAGGTCAAGTACGCCTCCATTGATGAGCTTCTTGATCGCTCTCTGTAGAGTTTTAGAGGTAAGTACTTCAATATATAAGCATTTGAATTCCTCAATGTGGCAAAATGTGCTTTAGCCTGCATGCTTGTATCACGATGGACTTGTTTGGCCTTTAGTATACGTTATCTTTGACTAAAATCTGGGAAACTCAACTAAAGACAAATGTTTGCCAGATTTTATGTTTAGGTGAGTGTCTATTTGGGGTTGTTGCAGTTGTTGTAAAAGTAGTTTGGCTCCGAAAATTCTGACCACTCCCAGGACTCTTTGTGCATTTATTTATTTTTTTGTTTTTGCATTGAGACAACTTTGAAGGGTCAAATATTCAAAAGGTAGTTTGGATTGTAAATAAAATAGTACCCAACGTTTTCACTCTCATTTTGTGAGGATTTTTTGATATGGGGTTTGAGGTTTTCTATTGTCACAAGCCCCTATGGTTAATTATCCTATCAATAACGGGAGAACTTTTTCGATTAAAGCTAATCATTAAGAATTGAATATTCAACATAAATAGCAGCAGACATATAATATTTTGAATTTCAAAATCTATTACTTGAAGCTTAAAATGAATTTTGGGGGAAATTAAGATGAAACTCAATCAAGATCCTATAGTTCTTTCATTTCAGGTCATCGTGGTTTCTGATCTACATAGTCAAAGGAGGTTGGCGACTCAACTTGAACCATGGGTTGGTCGTTTAAGAGAATCTTGTAGATTTTGGTTGATTGTTTGTCTAAGGGTATAAATTTAAATCAACCTTAACTAACAGAAGACTTTGTGTCAATCAATTGTGCCCTTATAATTCACAATTCATAGATTATAAAGTCATTGGGGAGCATAAAAACTGTGATCATTATCGTAATATAATGATACCATTTGGCGGCAACCACCCGGTCAGAGGGCTGGGGTCATAACCACTACTTTGTTTTGTCATTTGGCTGATAGAAACTCGTGCCACATCATTACTAGCTTGCAATTGTTTTAATTGTGAATATAGAGACTTTTTGTGAGCTGAAGTCAATCAAAATTTCGTCACATTCGACAAACTGTTACTAAGGATGGATAATGTTTGCTTTAAATTTTTAGTGATTGATTTTAACTTGGATGATTTTATTTATTTACTTTAATTCTTTAGGTGATTGGTTTTAATTTGAATGTCTTAATTTTTCCTTTTGATAACATGATTTGGAATTTGATTGTGCTTCCTACGAAAGAGGATTTTATTCATCCAAGTGTTTTGTTAGTTGCTACCCGTCTTTCTTAGGGTGAGCGTCTTTCTCTGGCTCTTATTTTGCTCGCCAAGATATACAGAGTTCTACGGTTCATTTCTACATCTAACTTCTTGAAGATTCGAGATATCACATCATCTAGCTTCTTGAAGATAACATGATTTGGACTTTGATTGTGCTTCATACGAAAGAGGATTTTATTCATCCCAGTGTTTTGTTATTGGCTGCCCGTCTTTCTTAGGGTGAGCATCTTTCTTTGGCTCTTATTGTGCTCGCCAAGATATACAGAGTTATACGGTTCATTTCTATATCTGGCTTCTTGAAGATTAGATATATCACATCATCTAACTTTTTGAAGATAACGTGATCTGGACTTTGATTATGCTTCCTAAGAAAGAGGATTTTATTCATCCAAGTGTTTTGTTAGTTGCTACCCGTCTTTCTTAGGGTGTGTGTCTTTCTCTGGCTTTTATTGTGCTCGCCAAGATATGCAGAGTTCTACAATTTATTTCTACATCTAGCTTCTTGAAGATTCGAGATATCACATTATCTTGGCAGTACCTATATGCATAAATTCATTTTCATATATGTGGAGCTATCTCATGTATAGAGTGTTCGTCTTACTTCACAGAGAGAGGATTTACCACTATTCTTCAGTTATCTCAGGCATCCTCCACATTAGACTGTGAGAGGATACACTTATTTTTCTTTGCACCACACCTTGTGATGGATAAATTTGCTTTCGTTCTTAAGCCAGATTTCAATCTTATTCCAAACTACTTTCTTGAGGTTGAGATGATTGATGACACTGACTCTCATGGCATGCATGCTTTACTCTCCAGAGTACAATTATTATGAGTTATTGAGCTTTTTATCAGTATGTGACCTGGATGGTTATATTATCGGTATGAAAGTTCAATCATTTAAGGGACTATCAGCCCAACAGGGTGGCTCGCTAGTTTGGATATTGACATGCCACTGCTTATGATGGATTATTGCACATATGAGGGGTTGTCGATACTCAATCAATGGATTCTACACATGCAGATATTAGCTTTTTTACAACTTTTAGATTATAGATTCATCTGCTTAGGATTGGAACTATCTCTAGATTTATTATGGCTCCTCCCGTTAGTCTCATTGGAGTGAGTTACATTCAACTGACATGGGTGAGACTATCTTTCGATGCTTTCATAGAGCATGAAGCTCGCAGATATGAGTGATATGTGAGATCATTAGGCATTCCTTGAGGTTAGAAGCCCCATCGTAGTGTTCCAAACATCAACGATAGCAAAGATAAATTTTATAAGCACATAGTGGAGGAGGAGGTTATCCATTCACTGTCTAAAGTACAACTAGTGAGTCTCACTTTCACCTTCTAATGATGTTCCTTCAACAGATAGACATGTCAGATCTCGGGGTGGTCTTCTTCTGTTCCTGCTTATCAGATGGTTTACCATAGTCCTCGGCCTCTGATATCACCTAAGGAGTTCCCTTCCGATCTTATGATGCCAGCTGACGAGGAGCTATTACTTGATGAGCCAGTATTAATTTCTACCCCTCTTGATTTAGCTATTGTGTCTATTATATCTTGTCCATATAGCTTTTTCAGTGGATCCTGAAGAATCAAGCTCCGATAATATCCTCTATTTTCCTTGTTATATATACATATGTGTTTTCATTTTATCGTGCTAATATTTAGTATTTCTCTCAAACATCACCAGTTGGAGTAGATTATGAGTCCTAGGTTCGATATCAACACCCTTCATTTACAGATCCAGGAAACGGTACATTTCTGTGTAACTTGATATCCGGATTAGGTCCTACATCTCCTTAGTCTTTAGAGAGTTTTTCTATGGACGCTAATGTAGTGTTGGACTTCTTAGTGCATTTTGGCTTGGGAGGTCCAGAGCTTACATACTGGGAGGTGATATGCCGGGAGATTGAGTTTTTGATTTGCAAACTCAGAGCTCCCACCATATTACTAGGACCATGGTTTCATTAATTGACCTTCAGGAAAAGGTTGGAAGGCATCGTGAGGCGGCTAATGTGGCAAATGATGAGTTGGAGAAATTCTCTGAATCCCTCAGGAGGTCTCGTCAGTGTTCTTCTGATTCTTCAGCAGAGATTGAGAGTTTGGGTGCTCACATAAAGAACCTTCTAGAGGATATTAGGGACAACATGCCGTGCAAAGCCAGTCTTTAGACGAGGCACACTAGAAAGACATAGACAGTTGAGAGGGGGCAATGACGATACCAGGTTTATCACCAAGCTTTATTAGCCGTTGAGCCAGCCTTGACTCAGGAGGTAGAGGAGCTGCAGGTTGTTAAGATAGAGTACCATGCCTTTACTGAGATCATGACACAACTTTGAGCTCTACAATCTCGTCTTCTGTAATATATGGATCGTAGTTTTCTGGATTTGGAAGACTCGAACTTGTCAAATTGGATGAGCTTGGAAACTTAAGAGTTCCTGTCACCAAACTAACAAGGTAATGCTAACAAGGTAACAAACTTAAGAGTTCCTATTGTGATTGTTTTTATGGCTTATTGAGTAGGAAATGCTTGCTCCTTCACTATGACCATTTTTATGGCTTGTTGAATGAGGCGAGCTATCATCGACTCAATCATCTGTGGGCTTATTGGGTCTGATTTTTTCCACCCTCTCGAGTCTTATACATGAATTGTGATAGAACTTGCATCCTTCCAACTTGAATTGTTGAGACTTGCAAATCTCAAAGTTTTTTTAGTTGAATTTTGAGAATTTTGATCAGGGAAATTTTTTGCCTTTAAATCTCATTTTGCATCTATTTTTCGCCTGGTGGCAAATTTTAGCAAATATTAAGGGTTCTTAGCATTTAAAGTCGATGTCAACCCTAATATTTTGTGCCTTAAAATAGAGAATTTTGGCATCATGTGTGGGAATCTTGGCTTGACGCACGATATCAACTCAAGCAATGAGCCTCTGTCTTGTAAGAAAAAAATTAAATATATTTTATTTATATATAATTTTAAAAATGCCACAATCTCGCGGGAGGATTTTGACAGTGCAACATACTTTGAGAATAGAAACTTAACATCAGCTCAAATGAATTTAAAAAGATTCCCCTGGGGGGACATTTCTAGTCTTCTGGGGGGACATTTGCAATAACTTTGAAATGCATTCTTGTTTTACAAGAGAATTTCAAATAATATTCAAATACATATGAAAATGAAACAAATCTTTTACATCACAGAATGAAATTTTGAATATAACATCTCTGACTTGGTAATTATGTATAATAATTTTCAAGTATCGACCATTGATTGGAGGCATTAGTCATCAATCGTCAAAATGATAAGCTGATAGGCTCCTTCTTGATACACTTTCTCAATAATGAACGGGCCTTCTTAGTTAGGCATACATTTACCACCAACATGTTGATGAGGAATGATTGGCCTTCTCAGCAACAGGATCGATTCTCCTCTCTGGAATGTCCAATGACACTTGTTATGATCAAAGGCTTGAGACATCCTAACTTGGTATATTTCAAGACTTTATTGAGCATGGATTCTCATTTCATCCAACACACTCAACTCTTCCATTCTTAAGAAAGCATTTTTGCTCCCGAGTAAGATTATATTGGACAGCTACTCAAATATATGACAACTCAACTTCAAGTTGCAATACTGATTTTGCTCCAAAACCAATGCATACAGAGTCGTTTTAGTCAGTGTTTTATAATTTGTGTGATAAGCCCACAATACTTTCGTCATCTGAGTATGCCATTCTCGCTTTTTTAGTGAGAATTTTCTTGAGCAGCTTAATCAGTGTTTTATTAAATGTTTCTGCTAAGCCATTCACTCTTGTGTTTTATATTGATGAACATCGGCAATCAACTCATTCTTATATCTTCATGCTTTAAAAAGTTGGGCCATTGTCGGTAATAATGCGCTGTGGCACACCAAATTTGTAAATAATATTCTGAGTGAAGAAATTTGTTACTTGCTCAACAGTAACTTCTCTGAATGGGACAACTTCAACTCATTCTAAGAAATAATTAATTGTGGCTAGAATGAAATGATGTTCTCTTAATGATAGTTTATCAATCAAGTCCAATCACATTCGCACCCTAACATTCAAATCGCCAAGATGCTATGGTTGGGTGTAATGTGTTAGGAGACTAGTGTTTTATGTCACCATGAATTTGACATTCATGACATCTTTTTGCATGCTCAATCCAATCTTTTGCCATTGATGATCATTACTTTTGATCTTCATTGTCATTTTTGTACCTAATTGGTTGCGCCACAAAGTCCTTGTACTTCAACAACAATTTTGTCAGCTTCATTAGACCCCATAAAAGCAAACTGTAGGACTCTCTTTTTTATTTGCATTGTTATCGATTTAACGATAGATAATTTTCCTTCTTTCAAATAGTCAATGAAGGGTTGTCTCCAATCATCTTGTTCGTCTGTCATGAGTGTCTCATGCTAATTTTGAGAAACTATTTGAGAGGGAGTGTGGGAAACAATAAAAATTGCATCCTTCTTTACTTGAACTTGATAACCCATCTTCCTGTGGGAGTTGTAAGTCTGACAGTTCCTCGTCAAGTATGTCGTCGACAAGACTAGCTCAAAATTCATGTTGGTCATCTATTTAGCTAATTTGGCTAAAAATAGTCTGCTTTACTATTTCGAGCTCGAGACACCCGGGTTAATGTGTGTGTGGGATTTGTTTCATAAGTTGTGTAGCTCTTTTATGATAAAAATTTAAGTCAAGCTTATTTATCTTATAAATACCCAATACTTGATTTATGACAAGCTGTGAATCACCAAAAATGTGAAGATTTTTAACTTTTAATACAATAGTCATCTTGAGGCAAGCTATTAGAGCTTCATATTCAGCTTCATTCTTAGTACGAGACTCAATTAATCCATAAGGATACCTCATTATGTCTTCCCCTGGTGTCACAAAGATGAGATTAATGTCGACTCGTGCTTTTGAAGGATTTGGAGGCTGGGTAGGTTTGATGGAAGAGGTTCCATCAAAATATAATTCCCATATTTGTAATTTATCCTTCTCGTAAATGATCAAAACTTGTTCATCAGAAGAATCATCGTTGAAAGGAGAATCAGCTGGAACGAGAAGAGCAGCAAGAAAATTTGTCAAAACTTGTCCTTTCACTGTTTTTTGAGGAACATATGTGATATTGAATTGCAAAAGCCATCAAGCCACGTGACCTATCAATGTTGGTCATGTCATTAAGAACTTTAGCTTGAGATGAGAGTGATTATATGAGAACATGTAATGAAGAAGCTTTTAAGCTGTGAAAATCAATGCCAAATAGTGTTTCTCAATTGAAGAACATATTTTTTCTGCTTTTGTAAGCCTTCTATTGATATAATAGAGAGATTTCTCCTTGGATTCTTCATTCTGTTGAGCCAGCAAAGCTCCAAGGGACTTTTCTAATGTTGTTGTGTACAAAATAAGAGGCTTCCCTGGAATTGATGTTGAGAGAATGATTAGGCTTAAGAGGTATTTCTTAATACTATCAAAAGCTTCTCGACATTCAACATCTCATTTAAATGAAGCATTTTTTTTTATCAATTTTGAAAACGACTAACATCAGCCTGATAAGTTGGATATAAAACGATCGATGAATGCAAGTTGCTCTTGTAGACAACGAAGCTGGCGAAGGTTTTTCGGAGGCATCTCAACAATCGTCTTGATTTTTTTGGAATCAATCTCAATTCCTCTATTGTGTACAATATATCCAAGAAACTTTCCTGAGGATAGTCCAAATGCACATTTAAGAGATTTTATTTTGAGACCAAATTTTCTAATTCTTTCAAAGACGATCCACAAATCTTTCAAATGATCTCGACAATCTTTACTTTTGATGACTAGATCATCAACATAGCACTCCACTTTCTGATGGATCAAGTCATTAAATGTATGACTCATGGCTCTTTGGCATATTACTTTTGCATTCTTTTAACCAAAGATATGATTTTGTACCAATAGGTGTCAATCGGTGTTCTGAATGACATGTGCATTTCATCTTCAAGCGTCATTTTGATCTGGTAGTATTCAAATGCCCCTTAAAAAATATCCATGTTTTAATATATATGTATATATATTCGTTTTAATTATACTTTTATGTTAGTGCAAGTTGAATGTGAAACTCAAACTAAATACAAATAAATTATTAAAAAACCTAATAAATAAATGTATGCAAAATAATTAATAAATAAATTTAAATATTGAGACTATTATAATTTTATCTCATATTTTTATTTTCTATTTTGGTTAGCTAAAGTATTAAAAAAAAGTTAAATTTTTTTTTAATAAATATATATATATATATATTAAGGGTATACAAAAATGAATTTAATTTTTTTTTTTAAACATAGGGGCATTTACATACATACCACCCAATTCCTATGTGTACACACTTCTAAAGTATAAATTTCACTTTTTATATTCATACCACCCAAAATTTTCATATAATATTAAAAGTATCATTTTTTTTAAAATTTTTTTGATATCACAACTTCAATTTAAAAAAAAAAAAGAAATGCATTTTTTTTTATGCATAAGGTGGTATGTATGTAAAATTTGAAGTTTAGGTGTTGGATATGTAATACATAGGAATTGAGTGGTATGTACGTAAATTTCGCAATAATAACACATTCCAGGTCCAGCTTTCAGCGTATGCTGCACTTTTGTTCCACATTGGTTTATGAACAGACATTGTTGTCGTTAAATTATCAGTAAATTGAGAGGGTATGCACCCTATTGGCTAATTTAATGACAATTTACCATCTAAGAGCATTGATAAGCTTGGTTCTTTTAAATTCAGTATTCAATAAATTTAAAAGTTAAGGCTGTGTGGTGCTACACCGTAGTTTTCACAGTTTATTAAAATTATTTTTTATCCGCGTTCTCAAAAGTGCTTTTCCATCATACTTGACTGCTGGCGGTGGTTGTTGTTAGAAAACAATGATTTGGCTTCGTTTTTTTTTTTAAAATTTCGTAATAGTCATTATAGTTTTTTAAACAACAGTTTCTTCTTCAGCAGCTTCACAGTTATTTCTTCAAACAGTTGTTGTTAGCCCAAACAAAAAAAATTTCTTTCCGGACTTCGAACATAGCTCTGCGTGCAGAATCCTAGTAATATACCGTCATGTGTGTTATATCAGACCCATCTAAAAAAATATAAAAGTGGAGCCGCGGACTCCGTAAGAAACCCGAAATAATCTTTGCGGTTTCATTTTAATTACCCTGAATTAACACTGCAGATGCTATTTCGGGATTATTTTGAGGTTATTGAAGAGAACCTTATATATTTTACTTCAATAATCTTGACATAACCTCAGCGGCGTTATTTCAAGATCATTGAAGTGGAACTGTTGAAATTATTTCAGTGTTATTTCTGGGTTATTTTGGAATTATTGAAGTGAAACGTATGAGTTTCTCTTCAAGAACCTCAAAATAATCTCCGCGATGTAGCACACTTTATTAGAGTCTGCACGTAGAGTTACGTCCGGAGCCCAGATAGAAAATTTTCCGCCCCAAAACAGGCCTTAAATGAGTCATAGGATAATAAATTAAGGCTTCAATCTTAGCAAATATGGAGTCGTTTCTGGGGCAATAATATAAATCAGAGGGGGCAAATGGTGATTAAATTGTAGCCTCCATAAATAAAATTTTAAAGCAAATATGGAGTAGGTTCGGTCATGATTCACATTAATGAAATTGATATGAATTTTATACTAATTAAAAAACCAAATGAAATTTTTTTTTAATTTAGGAGGCATTTAAATGCATACCACCATGCAAATCCTTCGCAGCATATAAAAAATATCTTTTCATGCATAGGTAGGTTGGTATGTGTTAAAAACTTGAAATTTTGGTGTTAGATCTATAAATAAATAAGAATTGAGTTGAATGTATGGAAATCTTCCAAAAAAGCTTGTTAACTTAGCGAATAAATTTAACACGAGTTTTTTAATGAATCGAATATGAACTGTTCGCGAGCAACTAGTTGTTTAGACAACCCTATGTAACTAGGGCTGTAAACGAGCCGAGCTTGAGCGAGCTTAGGCTTGGCTCGTGTTCGGCTCGTTCGAAATAGCTCGTGTTCGAAATCGGCTCGTGAACAGTGTGTTTGTGTTTGAATCAATTTAAATATTCGTGTTCGTGTTCGGCTCGTATTCGGCTCGAAATTAGCTTGTTAAACTAAAATTGAGAAAAATAGATGTAAAGTGTGGGACTCGAACCTTAATCAAATATATGCAAAAGAAGACACTAACTACATTGTCATATGAGGTATTATGATTTAAAGTTAGACATAAATATATATAATATATTATTGTATAAATAATATATATAATATATTGTTATATAAAAAGTTATATAATTTTTTCTTTCGAGCCATTTTAAGCCGAACACGAGCGAACAAACAGTTGTTCGTGTTCGGCTCGTTTATATTTCGAGCTTAAGAATTTGTTCGTGTTCGGCTTGTTCGTTAAGCCTAACGAATCGTTAAGCCTAAAGAACGAGCCGAGAACGAGCTGCTTAACGGAGCCAAGAAAAAATGGCAGCCCTATATGTAACCATGTAAGTTTCTAAAGAAGGTTTTTTTTTTAAAAAAAAAATCATTTAAATATGGTTAGGTTTTTTTTTTGCTTATTGGTGTGGGGAGAAGTGCACGTGCCTAATTAAGTAAACGTACAACGGGAGGTGCATAAAAAGTATTAAGTTGAAAGAGCAAAAACTTAATTATAATTTACGTTTTATTAAAAAAATATTATTTATATAAAACATATAAAAAAGTTACTTTTTAGTTGAAAATAAAAAAAATTATTAAGGGAAATCACGTTTGCCAAATTTATTTCATTTATTCCTGCCGCACTGCGTCCGCGTCCGATAAATTCTTCTATGGCTTCAACACGAGTAAAGCCCCGCGTCCTGCGTTGCCTTACGAATGTCGAAGCTACCCCTATCTCCCTCGCCTTCTCTCTTGCTGGATTCCTTTCTTCTTCCTTTCGATTTTCCTTCCTGATCTGCGTTACCGGAACCTCCGGCTTCATCGCCTCTTGGCTCGTCAAGCTCCTCCTGTGTTCCAGATATCTCCATCTCACTTAAACCCTCTACGATGACGATGAAGGGAGTCGGCGACATGGCCTACAAGGCATTCACCGCCGGCCTCGGCGCCGCCACCCTTTACCTCGCCTTCACTTTCTCCATTAATGTCTACCGTGGACTCCCCTGACACTCTTCGCAATCCGTAAGCCTCGCCTTCTTCTTCATTTCCGCATTCGATGTTTGTTTCAATCGCTTGTTTTTTAAATGGAGAATCAACACGAGGAAAAATGAGGCTTTTTTCTATGGTTAAAAATTACATTTTTACTACGGATTAGTAAATTCTGTAGATCCAGAATTTAAGAAAAAACTCAGAAGAAATTGGATTTATTAAATCCAGTTTTTAAAAGTTGCCATGTTTTGTCTGGCAAAATTTGAATTAAATCCAACTTAAATCTATTACTAATTTGCAGGATTGAGAGCGTCTAGTGAATAACAATGGAATGAAAGCAAGGGATGCTGAATCTGCAATAAATTTATATGAGAAGATGAAATTTATATGAGCAAAATGAGTATATTTTTGCAGGATTGAGAGCTAAGCCTTTTTCTTACTTGTTATGAAATTTATATGAGCAGAATGAGTATATTTTTGCAGGATTGAGAGCTAAGCCTTTATTGGTATTGAAGGTATCAAACTATTTAGGGTTATTGATTTAAGATGCACAAAAACTATTTAAGGTTGTTGATTTGAGGGGAATTAGAGTTAGGTTAAGATTTGATTATGATTTAACAGGTTAAGATTTGGGAGAATTTTGGTAGTTTTAGGATGAAACTAGGATTAAGCTCGCTCTAATACCAAATATATGTCATCTTTTGAAACTAATTTGTGTGTATGATTCTACACTATATGTTTCTGTACTACTAATAAATTATTCTGAATAAGCTGCCCCAAACAGTTTTATCAGACAGAGGCAGGAATGTCATTTAACCACCAATAAGCTAATTTGAATAAGCTGTCCCAAACAGCAAGCTAGATTATTCTGATAATCTGCAGATTATCAGAATATATGCAGATTATCAGAATAATCTGCTTATCAGCAAATTATAAATAATCAACAGCTGCGCCAAACAGACCCTGAGTAAACGTGCAACGAGAGGTGCATGAAAAGTATTAAGTTGAAAGAGCAAAAACGTAATTATAATTTACGTTTTATTAAAAAAATATTATTTATATAAAACATATAAAAAAGTTATTTTTTGGTTGAAAATTAAAAAAAAATTATAATAAACGTGCCGTTTATTGCATTTTTATATTTTTAATTAAAACGTTAAATATAATATTATTAAATTATGTGAAAAGATTTGAAGGAAATATTGTAATTAAATTCTATAATAATTAAGATTATATAATCTAAATAAAATATTTATCATAATATTATATTAGGTATTATTATATAATTAAAATAAAAAAAATTATAATAAACTTGTTGGCCAAACCTGGCCAAAGGGCGGCAATGGCCGCAGTTAGCCAGAGGACTACGATGGCCAGAGTTGGCTGAGGGCGGCGGATCGTTGATATAGATTTTCATTCTTTTGGTGATACAGAGGCACCCCCTCATTATAATGGGAAGAAGAAGAAGACAATCATTATAGTAGAACTCTATTTATAGAGTCTGTGTTAAGGAAGGAATTCAAACAACTCTGATTGAACAATCTGGAGAAATTCCCTTGATCAGACGACGTTTGATGAATATTTTTAGTGTTTTAACGATGTTATAATTGAACAATTTTAGGCTCGTTGTATTCATCTTATTTATAAGTTTGTTGAAATTAAAATTTTGAATAACTTTAATTTAAATTTGGATGTTTCTTGCTGAAAAAAAAAATTCTCGAGATTGATGTTATTCCTCGATATTCGTGTCAGACGATTAAATTTTGTTGGAAGTGTATCATTAATAATTTTATTATAAAGTTTTTAATTTAAAAAAAAAACCTAAAATTTGTTTAAAATATAAATTATTACAAGTAATATTTAATGATATTTTGAAATAAATAATTTATATAATGAATTATAATAAATAATTTTTTAGTAAAAAATAATATTTATAGAATGATATAAATTAAGGAGAAATTAGTTCTAAGCAGAAATTAATTTAAAAAATATATTAAAATTATTTAAATAATAATTATATTTTAAATATTTTTTAAATTAATTGATTGATTTTTTTTAATTTTAATATTTTTTATAATATTTTAATAACAATCACGCATTTCATTGTAACATTTTTTAAAAATCTGTTAATATAATTTAATAATATTATATTTAACATTTTAATTAAAATATAAAATATATTCACGTTTATTATAATTTTATTTTTAATTTAAACGTAAAATTTTTATAATAATTTTTTAATAAAACGTAAATTGCTCCTTCTAAAATTTTTATAATATTTTTTTAATAACACTTCTCATACAAGCTCTTATTATATATTTACTTAGATATAGATTTTTTATTTTTTAAATAGTAAAATAATGAGAACTTTTATATGTTATAAACATTTTGGGTGAGTATTATATATACATCCCAGGTCACTCGTTTGATCCAGTCCATGTGCAGAATGAAATTCTTAGGCATATGAAGTTGGTCAGGACTTCTGACCAATCTTAATATATATATACATGTAGGTGCACGCGCACACACATTAAAGTGTGCAAGCCCTGACTCATTGGTGGCGGCTTTGGCGTAAGACCCTCGGGCCTGGGGTTTGAATTCCAACCCTTACGACAGATTCAAATTTGGACAGAGACTGGAAGAGGGGTTCGCCTCTCAGTCGTATTTTTTTAAACACACACACACACACATATATTAAAAACTTATTTGCAAATGACCATCTTCTAATGAAGACGTGAATGATTTGAAGTTGAAACTACTTTTGTAAGAAAATAGAGCATCAACTTAAAATCAATGGTGGAGCCATAAAATTTATGAGAAGACAGCCCAAAATACCCCCATCTTTTTCATCCGAATTTGAGATTGGCATTGGCGTTTATACAATTTTTTTTTGTAAGAAAATTTTTATATAAAAATAAAATATATAATGATTAAAAAAAAAACTTACAATTTTTAACATATTGTTTTCACATTCTTAAAATATTTAATGATTACATTATTATTGACCATATCCAATATTTTTTTTTTCTCAATATGACTGACTTAGATATCATTTATCGATTGATCTGTAATTTTATTCTGCAGTCAGGTTTTTGTAGTAGTCATAACAGAAAAAATTATTCACTCGAAAAATATTCTACATGAATCTCGAGTCAACCTAATGGTTCAAGATCAGGGGGATTAAAATGTCTTTTATTCATCTCATTAAAAGAGGGCTAGTAATGTAATTTTATATTATTTGTTTCTCTCTTATCCTCTATAAACAGGAGAGTTGTCACGTGTAAAAAGAGGGACTTTGAGATCTCTACTTGTAACCTATGCTTTTTATGGAATAAAATGAGTCCACGAGTACGGAAACACTCAGATTCACCCCGAGGGGACAAGTCATTCTCTTCCCCGCTCTCTCTCTCTATCTCTCCACGCTCAATCTCTTTTTCTCGGTCTCAAATACTTTGTCCCTTGGGCACAATCTACTAAATGTATTTGAATTCAACATTCTTTTAGGTGTGATGAACGTAGATCGTGCCATTAACAGGAAGAGCATGGCCTCAGAGAAACTCTTCGGAGAAACACTCTGGGGAAGGGGGATCTCCAAGAAACTCCTTAGATTTGTACGAAACTGGGTTCATCTCTTCAGTTTTCAAATATAGTCATCTACGCCAAACTCACTTCTACCATGCTAGCTATTTGTCAGTAGACCGAACTCTTACGGCGGCGTTTTGAAAACGTCGTCCGCTGTTTTAAGCTGCCCCAAACAGGCCCTTAATATCTTGAAAATCTCTCCGTAACAACCCATCTCATTGGTTGGTCGAACAATTAACAGTCAAACAACCTTGTAAGAAATTGGGTTCATCTCTTTCATTTTCAAATCTAACCATCTCCGCCAAACTCACTTCTATCGCACTAGCTATTTGTCGGTAGATCGAACTCCCATAATATCTTGGAAATCTCACTGAAACAAATCATCTCATCGGTTGGCCGAACACTTAACAATCAAACACCCTCAATCACATAGAAATCTCCCCGTAACAACCCATCTTACTGGTTGGTTGAATACATAACGACCGAACTCCCTCAATCGTTTGGAAAGCTCCCCGTAACAACCCATCTCATTGGTCGTGCAGGCTGCGTCCAGTCGGTCAAACTCCATCACATTCTCTCTGGCTATCTTTATTAAAGAATTGCCCAACATACCACGCAGAAGATGCTCCGCTCAAAGGTTTGAAGTCATAATAATGACTGCTGCTAAAATTCACAGAAATTCGTGAGACGACCATCATGAAGCTCCCCCCAAGAAACATGTTGAAGATAAATGCACCATCTCTACTTCATCTAAAAGCACGACACTACAGGACCTCTTATGGAAGACCTTGGAGGAGCCTTCCCCGCCGACCCGCCAAGCCGACATTCTTCTACCACGAGCGAGATCTCGTGCCCATTAGCCCCTGGCATTTTTTGTCTGTCGGGAGTGGGATCTCACCCCACCAGCCGTTTCAACCAACCTACAACCACCTCGATGGTCGCTCGCATGTTTGCCGTCTCGCCTCCTGCTTTCTCTCAGTTGCACAAAGATCTCATCGACTAGCCGTCTCGCCTTCTGGTTACCTCTCCTCGCCCATAGCCTGAATTTATGGGTCCTTCCGTTGTTGACCACTCAGGTCGACCATTTGCGTCTGATCGACCATCTGCATTCGTTCGACCACCTGCCTCCGATCATCTACTTGCCTTCGGTTTGGCCATCTCAAAACAAGAAAAATTTACATGTATATCACTCACTTCGTATGTGTGCATCCCGCCGCCAACTTCACTCCTTCGACCGACCACGTCAAAAAATAGTTTGGCGCTCTTCGAGTTTGTCATGATAGTGAGTTTAACACCAACACATGCCTCGGATAGTCAAAGAAAATCTATTGTTCCCAACAAACATAGCTTCTTCACAACTACATCTCCATGCATCTGAGAGATACAAGGCCCAATCATCTCCCTCCCAACTTCAAATCTTTATGTAACGCTTCTGAATCTTCTGTGAGTGCTTCATGTATAACTAAAGATCTACATTATCTAAGAGACTAGATAAAAGAACTAGAAAGCACAAATGCTTGGGCCTGAAAGCCTCGATGCCTTCAAGCTTGAAATGAGGATTCTAAATAGGGATCTACCATAGATGATCACCTCCTGTTCGCACGTCATCAGCAAAAAACAAGTTCACCGCTGCCAAATGGTTGATCACAAAGCCAACGCAAATTACTTTTGTTTCGGGGGAAACCACCAAACAATTAGGAGCGTATATGCTAGAAGGAATCATTGCACGTTTTTCTTCCCTAGGAAGTTTAATCTACAAAGCTCTGAAGTGCAGAGAACCAACTAGCTTTGATCTTTTTTTTGTCTACATGCATATTTCGTATGAGATCACGCGTCCACCTATCATTCAATTGACAACATCTTCACCAAATCGCCACTTTCTTTCAACAGGCCACCTATTTTCTGCCCGACCACCGTGTTGTCATCAAATTTTGATGTCTTTCACATCTGACGTTTGTTTTTGTGTCATGAGACTTCATCTTGTTGATACGTACGTTCTCGTGATGCAGATCGTCAACAGAAATCACATCGAATGCAAATCAAGCTCAAATTGACTCTGGACGAACTCGAACAACAAAACGAACCATGCGAACTTGCTCAAAATGATGATCTTTCTTTGAACTTTATTGATATGGGTGTGAACAAATTTATCGATAAAGTTTAGGACTCAAGCTAATGATGCACAAATTGAGATATTTGGACTTAGAAAATTATATATATATATATAAAATAACATGAAAAGGGTTAAAATCCCTTACTGCAAAATGAATGGAGTCTTCCCGATTTCTCACAAATGCCCATGCCCTCGTTTTTCAAATTCCCGACCTAGGGAATGCGATGCACCGACCTCGCTCCTCCCCGCTGCCGGCGACGCCATCGGCGAGCTGTCCCAGTCGTCAGCAGCTACCTTTGACGCCGAAAAAACTTTTAGCGGCCTCCACTCGTAATTTCTCACGCACGTGCTGCTCTCCCTCCGTTCGCATAGCCTTCATTTGCCTCACCCCCTCATGGCCGAATCACCACCAGGGAAGCCTCACAGACGTTCCCGCTCCTACCGTCGGTAAACCTCTCCACTGAAGCTCCCCTCGCCGGCATTATTGTCTCCTTCCTCTCTATGCCTTAGCCTCCTAGTGAGTACCGTGAAGGGGCAAAGACCAATGTCAACCTCCCTCTTGGCCTGGATCCCTCCTGTTGGTGCTACATCTCTCTAGTAGCTTTCCCATCGGCAACCTCTCTCTCTCAGGCAAAGTTGCTCTCGCCGGCCACCTTCCTCTCTAGGGACGTGATCTCGCTAGCCGCCTTATTCTCTTGCCATCGATGACCTCGCCAGAGTGGCGATCACTTGCGCAGCAGCGACCACGTTTCGAGTTAAAGAGCCGCGAACGATCCCCTCGTGAAGTTATGTTTCGATTGTGTTTTTGCATGCTAAACTGGCTTATGGAAGATACTTGTACAACTAACCTGCTCCTCTCCTCCTTCACTTGCCTTGTCTTGCGAGGTAAGTCAATGCGTGGCCTGGACACCAACAACTAGAAGCAAGTAATGAGAATGCCTCATCAAACTTTATGAAGGTGAAACTCCTAAAAACTTTTGCATTATTATTCCTAGAGCTCTTTAGGTCTGAATGATAGAGATTTAAGGACCTAGGCTTTGTGTTAGAGAAAAAGACCCTTAGATTAGGATATTTTCGTTGCAAGTCCCTACGAATCTTGAGCTCTCCGTCTAAGCTCTAGCACAAAGATCCCATATGTTGGGAACTTAGCAACCCCGTGATTATTCAACGGTTTTAGCATTTGATGAATGGGTTAAAGCCACATTGGCTAAGAGAACGAGAAAATTGTTTGATTCTCACTCCATAGATTGCAAAGGTCATATTCACAAAGGAAAACCTTCATTTTGTGAAGGTTTTCTATTCATGGAAAATTTTACCTAGATCCTATGTGAGAACACTAAGACATGTTTGATTTGTCTTCATTTGTTTGCATGTTAACCAAAGGAAAATATGTTGAG
Organism: Phalaenopsis equestris; assembly: GCF_001263595.1. NCBI lineage: Eukaryota > Viridiplantae > Streptophyta > Magnoliopsida > Asparagales > Orchidaceae > Phalaenopsis > Phalaenopsis equestris. The sequence continues at coordinate 638,804 of NW_018164858.1, forward strand.
ATTTTCATACATATTTTATACTATTTTTTATGATATTGTACTTTAAAGAAAGATATTTTTTATGCTTATTGCAGGAATGATGAATTAGGTTCATTGGAGCGAAAAAATGCAAAAAGAAGCAAATTTGAAGCGAAAAGGACCAAAATGTGAAGATTTGAACTAGGGCGCCGACGACGAGATTTTCCCGAGACTCCAGAATTAATTCACTTGGAAGGCCCGCCGACGGCGCCCTCAAGCCACCGACGGCGAGCTCGGCGGATATGCCAAACTAAGCATTGTATGAGGACGAATTTTGGAGGGGTGCTTAGGCAACTCTTGGGAAAGCTCATCCACATCTGTATAAAGAAGACTTTGGCCGAAAATAGCGGGAAGAGACTCAAAATTGAAGTCTGAAAAAAAAGTAGAGAGTCTAAAGTGTGAAAAATTCTTCGAAAGATTGTAAGAGTGGAGGGAAAGTGAGAGATTTCTTCCTCTTTGCCGCTTCGAAGAGGAATTCTGTGTGATGTAAAGAAAGGAAGAGATTCAGAGGAACTTCGATGAGTTTTCTTAGAAAGAAATTAGAGATAAGTTTATTTATTATTGTAGTTTGTATGACTTTGATTTTATATATGAATTTTGAGTTTTGTTGTGTTTTTCCCATGAGATTTGAGTAGTTTTCTCTGTCTTTCTCATTGTCTTGAGATTTGTGAAATGGTGATTTGAATTGGTGAAACCATGAAAATGTTTAAGAAATTGTGATGATCTTTTTACTTCGATCTTAATTTTCTTTCAATCTAACCAATTGATTTGTTAAAATATGTTGAGTTTTACAACTAAAGTGAAGATTACATCCAAGATTCAAGGAAGTCAAAGTCCTTAGAAGTTGGGTGCAAATAAATAGAAAAATAAAATTATCGGGCATAGAATTGAAGATTTTAGAGTGACAGACTAAAATCCCCAATTCGGTCCTATCGTTTGGGTGCTGAAGTGT